>NW_018480016.1:0-87133 GCF_002113885.1 Mizuhopecten yessoensis | reverse complement strand
CACCCCCCCACCCCCTTTTTTTTTTTTTTCTCTCTCTCTTAGTCTTACTTTCCCTTCTATACCTCTAGGACCTGCTCTAACCTCTTTTCTATCACTTCTAAACAATGCTTTTATATAACGGACACAATTTAGATGGAATTTAATTATACATAAACATAATTAATTATTATTATACCTGGAAATATGCAGATATTATTATAAATGAATATTTAATGAATGAATTGTAATGTGTGAGAGGAATAATGTTTATGTATGATATATTAGCATTGTTATAAATTTGGAAAAAAATAAAAAATAAAAACGAAGAGTTACCCCGCATACCGGAAGAGGACCGTATTAGTGGCCTTTTAGAGCATGCAGTGGTAAATAGCGGGTCTGTCCTTTTTCCGAACCTACACAGGGTCTAATCGACACATTGAACTGTTACTTACATGTATCAATGTAACAAATATATTCTTATTGTCATCATATGTACACGATAGGAATAATGTAACAAGAAAACCGGGCCCTATGAATCCGAGCAAGCAGTCAAGTTCGGTTCCGCTTATGCAAAATACTCATGCACATTTTGTTGTATTCGAATATGTAATTTCTGATATTTTATCGTCCTTCAACTTAGGATGTTAACATGTTGTGTGCGAGTTGCTTGTCTCTCCAAAACGGCGAGAGTTCTAGCCGAAATTCAAGTGCCGCAAGTTGCACGCGAATTTACAGATTATTATCAAGTGTTGTTGCCACAGACAGCGGGCACGTCATAATCAAGTTAGCTTATTAACATTTGGATAAGGGACAAACCGGATTGCTTTTGTTTTACATTAATCGATTTTATCTTTAAGACAAATCCGATTTCACCTTACCTTTTATTCAACGGGTTGAAAGTTGAAAACAATAGAAACATATATAGTGAATCAATCTCGGTAGGTGCCTAATTTGATAGATGCGTATGCCACATTGCTTATATTGTGGAGCTTATTATGAGCTGGACGTTACCCACGTTGTTTGTGGATTCAACATTCAAGGTCATATAAGGACGGAAGCGATGACGTACTACAGATCTTGAATTGATCGAAGACAACATGACAGGCCAATTACATCTCGACATATATCTTTTGTGATTTATTGTGTTACTTCCACAACACGTTATTGAGTCGAGACATGGTAATGGAGGCTGTATCCGTGCAAACGTATTAACGTATACACACAACTCGAACTTATTTCTACCTAAAAGGTCAAAAAGACGTACAATAGTCATTTTCATTGAGTTAAGGATATTTATCTGTAATGTTATGTGATGGGACAAGGGTAAATAGATATTGACCAGCATATCTGAATTACCAGATGTACTTCACAACGAGACTAAGTATATTGACCTTTGCTCAAATATAATCAGCTGGAAAGCCGAGCGGCAAAATGGTCGATCTCTCTTTATAATCTAAGTATTAAATGTGAATGTCAATCACTGCGGAAACAACATATCATTGTTTTGTATGATTTACGTTGACTGCTTGTCGTGTAAGATTCGTAGCATTTATTGTATACGGCGTGTATTTTATGTGGGGTGATCGAGTAAAACCGCTTCACACTGTATCTGTGGACTTAGGAAACACAACAGCAAATGTACTCACACAGACGGTATCACTCAGAATTCCTTATTCAGTACCAATTTGACCAATATTTAGTACCAATCATTTTTTTTAATTGCCCGACCTGCTAGGTAGTTCCCACTTCATGATGTATGGTAGTTCCAAATGTCCTAGGGACATAGAGAACTAAGGTTAGATCTGCTGTACCCCACTGCATGTGTATTGCAAAAAGTGACTGATGGTGAGGCCTCTGCAGATACTGAAAGGACATTGTTTATGCCACAATTATTCTGGTGCCCATATTGCAACGCCGGAGACAATATTTTGTTGCCTTTTTGTTTTATAGTTTAAGCTCACCTGCACGAAGGGGAAGCGAGCGTATGCCGTGTAGTAGCGTCCGTCCATCAACTTTTCCTTTAAAGCATTACTAGGTCTGAACGGCTCCGTGGATTTCGACTAAATTTTGCCTGGTACGTCCTTGGGCAAAATTGACTAATTTTTATATAAACGGAGAGTGTGACTCCCCTTCGGGCAGAGGATTGGGGTCCAATAGGGGAAATAGAGGTAAATCTGAAATCCTTCTCATTCACACTACAATTGGAGGATTCTGACACAAACTTCTAATCCGTAGGACTAAATTTTGGATCAATTTAGGTTCATGTAAATCTTTAAAATTATTCTCCTTCTGTTATGAATTGAGGGATTTTAACATCATCTAACATCCTTGGGCAAGGGAAATTTTATTTTGTAAAGATTTAGATGTGGCTTCTCTGGTGGCAAACGAGCGGGGTTCAACAGGGAGAAAATGGGATGCATGTTTAAATACCGTCTGTTTCTGTACAGTATTAATTGAGGTAATTAAAACAAATTTGATGAATAATAATAATGATAATATACACCATTAATATTGCGCCCTCTATAATTTGTAAAATTACTCTAAAGCGCTTTACAACATGAACATGATAGTATTAGTTATAATTGTGGAAAAAATGGCTTACAATCACCATTATATATTAAGCGAGAAGATAATCATTGCAATGTGCACATAAATGAATAAATAAAGGGTGGTATGTACATGATGTCTGTGAAAAGAGTCAAAAATGCAGACGTGAAGAGGTGAGTTTTGATGTCCTTCTTGAAATTTGTCAGGGTATTTGACTTTCTCATACTGTAGCAGATGGTAAGCTATTTCACAACGTAGCCGAAACCTTGTAGAGCATCCTAGGGCAACGGGAACCCCTATTGTGTATGATTTGAGTGTGTAGGCCTAGCCTTGGGCAGAGGGGCGGGGCCAAATAGGGAAAATTTCATGTAATTCTTTAAAATACATTTTTTCTGTATGGTTGGACCCCTTAACGAGGGAACATTATTAGAAAGATTATCTCATATTGCAATGATCGGTTCTATTTCTTTCGCATTAAGTACTGTACTAGTAAACATGCGAAACGACAATTTCACTTTGAAGGTTGTTTTTATGAAGAGCAGTATAAAGTTAAGATCTAAAGTAACCTCAAGATGCATTTACAGATAAGAGAAAAGAAGAGAAAACAACACTAATGGAGAAGGTTCCTCTTGGATCTCTTGTTTGGTATGTTTTGCTGTTACTATGGAAAGCAATAGCCACAAATGCAAACGATAGTTTCTGGACCTTAGCTAAAAAAACTTCCAAAACTTGATTAAACGTTATGTGCTGAACAATTAAGTAGTTAATTTTTTTCTTTTTTTTCTTTGCGATGTTTTCATGTTACCACAGAAACAAATACACAAGAATGTAAAGTTTGTCGTTTCGGAGTATTTGTCCAGAACCACTCAGGATTTCTTCTTTAAGTTGCTAGACTTGAAACAATGCTGTTTTTACCTGGTGACCCCATGCTGTTTCGATGATCAAAAAGTGGGTGACTGCTTTTGAACATTAACCATGGTTAACTATGGTCAGTTGCTTGACTGGGTGATTTGTCATTTTGTAACAACCCTCTAATATTTTGTTTCCTTCCTTTCACTCTTGAAATTACGATTGCTTTTCACAATGTCCCTGTAACAAATTAATAACACAACACTTTAATGATTAAATTGATACCAAGTTGAATACATTTTCAACAAAATTTATCAATTGATCTCGGCTTAAAGTAGCATTTGCTTTTTATAATCCTGTTTGTATATTACTGGTACACAAACAATACTGACTAATGTTAAATATTTCATTTTGAACTTAGATTATTTGAACGATAATTTGATTTAAGTCACATAGGAAAAAAATATTCTAATAAAAGGTCTATCCAAGCAATAAAGAATAGTTTATCTCAACTTCAAATCGTCCTCAGCCTTGAATCATACGATAACAAACCATACTGCTTAGAATACAATTATTGTCTAGGATACCGATTTGTCCTTGTTCAGTAACATAACAAGTCCATGCAGCCTCCCAAGGTTTCAATTGGTTGAGATTTCCCATCATCATTTACACGAACCAACACTTAGCCTCGTTCTAATCTACCTCGATTGTGCTTCACTAACACACAAACGTGTTTGGCCTGAGACTGGTGTCAATAATCAAACGTGTCTGGCCTCAGACTGGTGTCAATAATCAAACGTGTTTGGCCTGAGACTGGTGTCAATAATCAAACGTGTCTGGCCTCAGACTGGTGTCAATAATCAAACGGCGTCGTGTCCTACAATAAGATCAAACAGTTTAATATAATCTTATGTTTTTACTTTTCAATGGTTTTTGTCTGTCCTAACAATAGATATTAAAAACAGAAAACAATCCAGATAGTCGGCATTGCTTCTTTGTTAATATATTAAATATATCGATACGCATCATAAAACATTCATTTGCTTGGACACACCGCTGGATCAGAAATTGTTTTGAAGATATAATGGAAAGGTATATGTTAACAACAACACACACTTAAATCACACGGTTTAACATTTTTGGTCACGATTGTCATTCTTTCAAATACTGAAAGGTCATACGATGCGTGTCTTAACGGAGACCCGGACTTTCTCAGTATTCAGATGACGAACAGGCCGTTTAAATCACCCTGTGAATATGCATTTTCTGTATTACCCATTTTGACACGCCTACAATCTGCATGCTCTAATTTAATGAACATGTGTTCAACAAAATACAAAAATGTAATAACCTGCACGACAACATAGCTTACGGTGTCAAAAACATCAATCGAAAAATCAAGACATCAGCGGGTTCTGGGAAGGAATAGGTCTGCTGTTTCCCTCTGCATCTCGTAAGATAATTGTGACTAGTGAAGGGCCACGGCGGAATCGGGGGAGGGGGTGTTCTTTCTACCGAGGAAACCAAAATTGATCTGCTGCCTCCATTAAGGATTTGTATTGTTTCCTTTTTCATTATTAAACTCCTTTTCGGTGTTATCACTTCAGGCACCCGTCCTAATTCATGACATTGGCTATTGTTAAGAGGTTAAACCCATACAAACTAACAGACACAATCATCATTATTCCGCCTACAACACACATCACCCTTGCAGGCCGGTGATCGAGAAAACAATACACCTGATGTTACTCACTGCGTGTATCGTGAGAGGCGACTTACGTGGGAATCCCCTGTGGAATTGGGGATTTGCTTTAGTGTCCTCTAGCTTGGGACACAAAAACGATCCATAATATATCTGCTGCGCCCATTGCAATATTCGGGATCGTTATCTTTCTTTCTACTTTTAACTACCTTTTATTTCCTAGCGCCTTGCTTGGCAATGCCTCACTTTCGGTTTTAATGTTGAGCGTTCGCCCAGGTGAGGAAGGCAATGGGTTCTGTCCCCAGGCTGGGACATACCAAAGTCCTTAAAAATGGTAGTTGTTGCCTGCTTTAATTTCAACAATAAGAGAAATGGCAATAAGTGGTTCACTCGTTGTCAGTATAATGCGACGAGGCGGAATGCTGTACTGGGTGCCTTCGGCATAGCATATCAGTGAGATACCACTATAAAGTCGGCATCAGATCCGTACCATAACAAGGAGGCAAATGCACAACTATACCCTGTCTCTAGCACACGCTCGCACGCACGCATGCATACAATACACGCACTGAGGCTTGTCCTTAAATGACCTTAGCTGTTAAAAGGTCTTTAAACAAAATCAAACCAAATTAAACCAATCTCTTTTCGTGAATGTTTGTAGCATTATGTATTTCCTTACTGCATTAAAACGATTGCTCCTCGGTGCAAGTTCTCTAGAAGCAAATGACTTTTTTGCGTCCCCTTAACGATTTTAAAGTGTGTAGAAAATGGACACAGTGTAAACTCCAGCTTAGTTTATGCAATGCGTATGACGCACTTGTATCCCGTAAAGTACATTTGGACCTCTCAGTCCTGGCATAGCGTGATCAGGACACATGGTTCATCTTTGTTACACGATGTAGATAGGACCAATGGAATGGACTTCCTATTGTAGACACATTTTGGGATTATTTAGGCATTGAAAATACATCAATCTGTATCAGAAGCAATTGTATTTCAATATCACTTGGGCTTTTATATGGATTATATTACGATGAAAAACAACATCAGTATTAACAGCGCAGAGCTCCAGACATGTCGCAGGTATAGGTCAATAACTGGTGATGACAGAGAATGTTTCCTGCCAGACGTCTAAAGCTACTATCATCACTGTTCATATTCTTTTTTTTTCTGCGTCGAAATCACGCTATGGAATTTTCACCTGTCGTCATTATGGTGACGTAATCGGCACGTTGATCTAGACGAATGATAGTGGTGCCCTCGTGTCTGATTAAATGCCATCGGAGTTCCTCATCCTGTGTCTGGTCTAAAGCTGGCAAGAGCTCCTCATTGTACGTATCTGTCGGCAATCCAATACCGGACAGTTGAAACATGCAATGCTTTTATATTAATAGTTTTGTCAATTGATATTATTATTAAAAAAAAAGAAATTATTCACTTAAAATTATCCTTCAATCCAGTTGATACCATCCATGTAGATTGATGTGGGTTTTGATAAATCTGATGAGATCGATATTTAACGCATTATACAAGTTATGTATTAATTGTCATTTTCATTATTTGACATAATGGGGTCTTTAGATACCCAGGTGGGCAGTTTATATGTGCTCTTTTAATAGAATAAACATCATACCATTTTTATGGTTCACCATTAAACTTGCAGTTAATATTTTTGTTTAGCTAAGTTTATTATACGAAAGAATATACAGCGCTGTGGTCGACACTTAACAAATTGTATATAACATATTACAATATCTATTGTAAACATGATTGTATTCTCTCGTAAAATTCGTACACAATTAATTTTCGTCACAATTGACATTCATACAATATATCTAGATTCTACGAAATGGTATTTATTATACCCTGCATTACGTTCATCATTTCAGGTAATGGCAACACATAGTTCACCTGATGGCGGCATAATGTCATTGGGAGGAGTACTATGCTAGTTGCCTTCGGTATGGTATTTCAGAGAAAAGTAGGCATCAGATCCATACCACCGCAAGGAGGCAAATACACTACTGACCTATTCGAACACGTTGTACTCGGATACACGCATAAATTGCACACACAGCGGCTCGTCCTTAAAGCTGACAGTGCAATTTAAAAAGCTTTCAATTGAGATCAAAAAACAAATATTCAAAGTATTTTTGTTCTTATTTTGAGATCTTCCCCATATGTTCCGACTATCGTTTCCGATGAAATGCCGGCCTTTTAGGTTTTTCCTTGCTTGGTAGCGAGTGGGGGTCTCGCTGGGTATAAAATGCGCATGACTTGTCAAACCAGTTACCATTCTACAACTGACCGTCTTGCGCACCCTGATCGGCAACCGATATCAAAAATTCAAACAATCAGTACTGAGTACTTTGAAACACTGCCAAGCTTGTTGTTACTTATGGCACATTCTTGAAAATTGTTTATCCAAAATAAAAGGTATGTTACTGAATATACCTCTATAAATCCCATATAAAACATCAGTCTTTCTCGTGCATAGAACTGCACCAACACACGAACACTTTATTGTGAACTATTAGTCTTCATCGTGTATACGCTTTACTAACAAAACACGTGCAACATGCGACACTCCAATGTGTGTAGTCAACAATGTGAAATTTGATAATTGTTTTTGAACCGTTCTCATGGAAATGATTTGAATTAATATTGTTATCACACAGAAGGTTATGACTATTTGGATATCTAAAAGGTAGGCATTAGCGTTCGTCGTATGTTTGTTTCCTTCAGGGCGGTTTCTATTTAAAAAAAAGAATTGATCGTATATACCTACTACTATTCCCACTTTTCTTAGATAAATGTTATCTTTGATGTGTTCCATTTCAATTTTATTCAACTGATCAAAATGTTGGTAAAAAATCGTGCGTAAAAGTGTTCTTTATATATAGTAAAGTAGTGTTACCTTTTGCACATATCAAACAAATGATAACCGATTTGACGGGTAATCCCCCTTTTTTACACAACGAGACCCATACTCGTCACCAATCAAGGACAAACTAAAATGTCGGCACTTCCTTAGAAACAGCAGAAGGAAGAGATGGGGAAGAACCCTAAACCAAAACAAATATAGACTATGTCTTTTAAAAAATCTCAATTAAAAGCTTTTTAACTTGCACCATCAGCTTTAAATTCCCTTAGTTGTTTATATGACACAAAACATAAAACGCAACCAATCTATATTTATGCTATGTATTATCATTGACGGTCTTGCGATATAACGGTAACATATTGTATTCGGGGACTATTTATGTTGCGTGTTATTGTCATGCATGTTCAGCACTTGTAATATTAGAAAAAAGACTGTCGCAAAATCTTTATCTTTAAGGAATATGTTTAGTACTACATGCATGAGAAAGTTTTGCAGGCAAAATAATTTTCCGATATTTCTTATCAAACAACAATGATCTCCAAACGTTTTCTTTTATTTATTCAAGATATGAATACTCTGATATAATGTGTTATAAATTACAGCAATACATGAAAATTGACACAAGACAGGATTGAGCGCACAATAACAGAGTACCTACACGTGGTGGGATATTGGTTATCTGTACACGCTGTTAATAATTGACATCATATCAGAAGTGAATCTTGACAATAACATGCTATACCTTTTACTATAGCGTTTGTTAATTGGGTATGTTCCTGTACAGTAGTACACTATCTCCTTATCAGAGAATACACGGAACGCGCGTTATTGACATTGCATCAAACGTGCAGCACATATTCATATATACATCATCAGATAAAAACAATTAAGAACCCATAGAAGGAAACTCGTTGGTGATATAATTGAAATGTATGGAGTAATAAAAGTACCTTGTCGTAGTGAATATTGCTGAATGATAAATAACTGTCTGTTAAAATGCCTAGCTTACACATGGTCTAAGCTGTATTCCCAGGCCGTCAATAAGTATCAGAAATACACAACTAAGGGGAAGCAATGTTTATCATTTTTGAAAAAGGAAATGATTTACCAAAGAAAAGAAACACGAAATACGTATGTATATATTATGTATACAAAGATAATTCCATACCTTAATTCAACGATTTCCGACACCAAATCGCCTAGCAAAAAAATGTCCGCACCTTTGACCATTTCACCATCGCAACATTCTCATTTGGTTAAATGATGTTAAATGATGTAATTAGGAAAATGTCAATCCCTCAATCACTCGGTGTTAGAACAGTTATATGACGGACGGGCTGTGCTGGGTGCCTTTGGCATGGTATTTCAGTGATTTAAAACTGTAAAGTCAGCAACAGATCCGCGCTATCACAAGGTGGCAATGGCACCAACACATCCTGCCTCCTGAACACAAACCCAACGCTTAAATGACCTTACATGTAGCTATGATAGCATGTAAAACATTTTAAAACCTAACTTTTCTCAATCCCGATACTAAAGGGTTGTTTTGTCAACAGTTGATATTTAGATTTTTATTGCATCACAACTACAGATAACCATTGTATAACTCTAGGGATTGTTAAGGCCCCTAAGGATTCTTGTCTAAAGAGTAGGAAATATTACATGAGTTGATGCATCGCACTTCCTGTATTTTTGAAGGGTTGGTCAGATATGCTTGGTTTAGATGTATTTTGTTGAACGTCCTATTATCAACTAAGTTAATTTAAGTACATGTCTTAATGTGTGAAGTGTATGCGTGCTTGCGTGTGGGTATGCAGGAGACAGGGTATGTTGTTGTGCTATGCCTCCTTGTGATAGCGCGGATTAGATCCCGACTTTAAAGTGCTATCTCACTGAAATACTATGCAGAAGACACCCAGCACAGCATTCCTATCGGCAATTACGTTCACAGGTAATAGTTATGGGTAATACGCATTCCTGTTGGTTCTCACTGATTTTCTGTCTTAATGAGAAATATATATGCAGAAGTATTGACTTAACGTAGGTATTTAATGATTGATCTTCAGTTTGACGGCGTATACGGAAGTATGAACGCAGTTGGCAACATACATATTCTATGGTGCGCGTTAGCATTGGACTGTTATCTCGCTGAAGCGTGAACGGCGCCATATTTTAAACAAGCATCAATCCACCGAGCCTTTGTTCACTGCGTATAAGCTAATGTATAAGCAGTCAGAGATAACTAAGCTGAAGAAGGGAGAGATGTAAAGGTATACCTATGTGCATAGATTATATAATACTAAACAAAGTAGACCGGAAATCCAAGTTTTATGCAGTAATGCTGAAATCCAATGTAGAAATTGCAATATCACATCTCAATAAGTGCAATTAGACAGGAACCCTTCAAGAAAAATTAATATCAGAATAACATCCTCGTACATCTGTTGTAGATACAGATGATTTATAATCAGACAGTGAGTGATTTTGTAAATAGCACAGAAATATATTAAACTCCAATGTAAATGGACCATTTTCATTCATATCAGTTTTGCCTTTTTTTTCTGTAATAACATACAATCACGGAATTTAAAACAAATACAAATATGACATTCATACTAAATATAATTTTCTTAAAGGAATACTTCTTACAATCAGTAGATATTTGAGAAGTAAATAATTGGTCTTTGTTTCAGTTGTCATTGTGAATAAAGCCTTTTTAGTGACGGTTTGACTTCATCGTTTCTGTTTGGCCCTAGATGACTAAAATTGTTGATGGGCCGTTAAACAATACAAACACAAAAGCGAAACCGTTAACTTAGCATGCAGGAAAACGTCATCACTCAAACTCATGTAATTTGTTGTTTGATTGGTTTAAAAAAACATTTGCTATGAGCGAGAATTTCTGTAACTGGAGATTGTTTCTATGCATGGTATAAAGAATGTCAGCATGTTCAGGTAAAATAAATATTGTGTGGATAAAACTACGATGGAAAATCATAAGTAAAGTTAAATACCATTTTTGAAAACACAAACACAACATCAGTTTTGAAAGTGGAATAAAATGGGTATAACTTTTTTCAAAATATAATTAAAAGCTGAAATCAATTTTCTAAGATGAGGTACTCTAGAAATTAATTAAAACACGACTATAACTTATTTTAAAACTCTTAAATAATTTACAAAAAATATGCATAACTGTCTCTAAATGCCATGATACATGTAACGACATCATACATAAACAAAAATGAATCTTTGGCGATCAGAATAAAAAAAATATGCTCAGGAAACAATATTTTAAAAATGATCCTAAGATGATGAGAATCAGAATCACTACCGTATGTTTCCGCAAATAAGCCCCCTCTCGCAAATAAGCCCCCTCACCACTTTGGCAATTATCTTGGGAACAGCAATTAAGCCCTCTCCCTAATTTTGACTCCATCTCAAAAAAAGTTGTATGTCAATTTGTGTCTTTGACATAAGCAAATTAGCTAAATAGATGCAAAACAACATTAATTAATTAGGCACAATAGTAAATAGCATGTAGTGACGTGTACTCTTTACCGAGTACTGTGATTCTCTACTTTTTTTATTTTTATTATTAAGAATGATGTATTCATGAGTGAATTAAAAATAAATATTATAACACATGATTATGGAATATGATGTAAACATAACAAAATATGAAAATATCTTAATGGCTTAGCTTGAAACAAAAATACCGGTCTGTTGCTGAAAGAACACCATGCTTTCTTTTTTAACCGGTTGTGTATTTTGCAGATTTCAATGTAAAACGAAACATGTTGTTTGTACCAATCCATTATATTTATAGTCTGTACTGAGGTAGCAAATTATGAATACATTTCAGAATACATTTACCAGTTATTACAGTGAGGTAACATCGTTTTCAAATGAATATTTGATTTTCATATCAAATCTTTCTGTCAATGTCAGTTCGTTCATATTATAATTCTAAAATTTGTATCAACCAATACACAGTGTCAACAAAGCATGGCTTTCTGGATCAAGTACATCGTTTTTTGGAAGACTTTTATCCATAAAAAACATGTCTCTTGACATAATGCTTGCAGCCTGCATACAGATAAGTTGTTGTGTTTTTTGTGTATGATTTAGACAATGGTTATGTGTTAAATCAGCCTTGTATACTCAAATTTCTTCGGTTATTGGACTAGCTATAAGTACGGTCTATATTCAAATCATGTAATGGCGCTAGCCACACACCAGAGCCTGGTCGTCGTGCTATTATCTTTTTACACCTCTGAATGTTGGTATTGTGTCTTAAATAGAACTGATAGACTTATCAATAAAAACTTATAAAAAAAGTGTTTGATAAAATTGAATTTGCGGTACATCAGATGGGAAGGGTTGATTATCATATTTAGTGCCAAGCCATTCTGAAACTTGTCGGTGGTTTTTAACTAACGTTTGTGAAATCATTCTTTGCTCAGCATGTCCAATATTGGAGGACACGTACTTTTGTTTTTCCTTAGTTTGAGATTCGATTTACTTCCTTGTCACAAACTTCATTATTTCACTCACGTGACCGTTAAGGCAAATGGACCTCTTGTTGAAATACAGATATCTTATAGTAAGCTCGTTTAGTCGTTAGACATGGTCCCTGTGATCGTCCGAGAGTGTTTATTAGTCGTGTACTTGTTGTGGTATTGTCCCGAACAAACGGCGTTCTTGATTAATCAATACAACGGTGAGAGTAATCAATACAATGGTGATAGCACCAAACAACAAACTGTCAATAGAGGAGTTTGTACCATTCTATCATATTATATAAAAGGTAACCCCAATGAATAGACTAACCAAACCTTGAACATCGTGTCTCCCAAATTACCCGTCTTTATATGACCCTAGCTGTTGCGAGAACGTTAACCCCGGTACTGATCCGTTACCAACGTTTACCTAACTGGCCCTTTATATAATTAAGTGACTGTGTGGAACAAAACTACCTTTTATAGAAAACTAGGTCACGTTTTGGTATCAAATATAATTATTTTGATTGGATATCTCGTTTTCAAACCGGTGTAGGCTCTTGAATAGAAGAAGTCTGCTGTACGGTACTGTGTGTCTAAAGTCGGCTCTCCTGCAGAATTGAGGGTTTACTCTTGTGAATTTTGCTTTTATGGAGGAAATCAATTTGATCGGATGCACCCGTAACAACACTTAGGGTCTGTAATTTTTCTTTTCACTATTCCCTTCTAGTTCTTCCTAGTGTTGTCTCTCTGGTCATCTGTGTTTATGTGACTAAGCTGTGGCAAAGGGACGTTAAACAATAAAACAAATATTCCTAGATATGTACTTGTACATGGTACGCCGTTGTATTATATTGTCCGCTATAAACTTCTAGATCTGTATTGCTTGATCGATAAGTTATACGCAGCAGCTCTACACATATTCAGTAATATACAAGCTGTGTTGCTTTACACCTACTTTCTACAGCATGTTATGTGAATGCTGCATTAATCTTTACAAAGTAAAACAGGACCAGAAGCCTGCCATAACAGTTTTATTGCGGCAATGACTTTTTCGTTTATTAAACATAAAACCAAACACGAAATATACGAAGTATTAAATCAACATTCAGTAGCAGTTGATTCTGACAGCAAAAATGTTACATTTGGCCTGGAGTAATTACAAAAAATAATCTTATTTGAAGAGGCTTTTATATTGCACTGTATATATTATAAGTTTAGATAAGGTTGGTAATTTGATTTCTAGATGTGTTAATAGTTCCCTATAAAACAAGTTTGCACGAGTGAACTAACAATTCATTGCCAAATGGTCCTTAATCCAGCAACATGTTGATAATTGAGACGTTGATGCAACATTTTTCAGACAAGGAAGACTTGGGCAAAAGGCCAGTTCAAACATATAGGATGATCTTATGAGGCGACTAGTATTTCGTTTCTTTTCCGACTTTTGTTTCTTCTTCAGGCGGTGTCTCCCAAGGCAACCGTCCTCATATGATTGTATAGTTGTTTACGAAGACGCTTAACCCTGTGTTACATGTATCCACGTTATTACTGTATTACATTCTATATTTTTCATGGTAACCTCATGTACGTGTGGTCTCCGTAAAAGAAAAAAATCCTTAGTATATTTCTAACGAGAACCTCATTAAAGATGTCATGGACCTTCCACAAACACTTTGTGTTTATCACTACGGCACGAGCATCTGTCTACATATTGCTCGAGTCGCCACGTAAGCCTACATGATCTCTAAAGTTTGATCGTTATATCGAGTTGCATGTCAGAGTTAAGTAGCGTAAACAACGTCTCGAAAATTTGTATCTGTCAGTTCTTTCTGCCTAACGCTTATTAAAATACATACAGTGGTGTCGGTAAAAAAGAGACTTATTTTGTATGTTGATGAAATCACAGATATATTGACAGCATTTGATGTACGGTTTGTTTGTGGTTTACGTTTAATGCCATAAGTTTAATAGAAGTAATTATGACCGAGCGTAAGCTGCTCAATTAGAACGATGTTTACCGTAGCACTGCGTCTAATATGTATCAAATAATTAAAGACTATATGATAGACTTGTGAATCTTAAGAAACTTCGAGTTAGGTGATATTTTTATGTAGGATTTACGTTGTTGGGACCGATGTTTCACTTCGGGATATCCAAGTTTTTCGAGTTTTCAGAATTCGAATTATCAGAGTTTTTATAACTCAGATTAAGAAGAGTTTTGGCCGGGACCGATGAAATAGTTCGAGTTAAACGGGGTCTTCGCGTTATAAGAGTTCGAGATAACGAGGTTCGACTGTACATTACATTCAAAAATTAATCGCAAGATATTTGTCCTTACATTAGTCTTTTTACAACTTTTTGCATATCAAATATACTATACAATTGTATGACATTTTTCTGACACTGACAATACTAGCCTCCTCACTACCAAACTATAACATTTACTTAAAGTATGTCAAAACTTGTCATTTCAATACCACACTAAAGGACATTTTCACTTACAGAGTGAAATAATGGCGATCACACTTTCAGCTTCGACATGCTCGAAATTTTCATAAGGCACAACAATAACAATCACCTCACTTCTAAAACCTATCACATTTACAGTGACAACAATTGACAACTCAATACCAAACTAATTGTCCTTTTGTTCATCTTCCTATCAAATTACCAGTACTTACAGCACAGCAGTAATAGTCACTTCTGTACCAAAATGTCAAACATTTTCCTAACATGTAACAACGACAATAATTCATTACGGTAAACAATTCTAGCACAGTTGCTTTAAGTAAATCATTTGTTGTAACCGTTCTACCAAACTACATACTGTGACGATGTTAACGCCGGCAATATAACATCATCGGTACATCACTATTTCTGGATGTATTTGTTCTGTTGACCGATACACTGCTCGGAGTTTCATTACTAAGATGCAAGAAACCATAATTCAGTAAAAACAACCTGACAGAAATTCGAACGATCAGAATTTTGTGTCATAGCTTTAAGGGAAACATCCAGGAAATGTTTGGTTTTGTTTTATATAAGGGTCTTTTAAGGATGTGCCTCCATGGTTTTTTTTTGTTTGGTTTAATTTTGTTTAACGTCCTATTGACTTGACATCTAAGGTCATTTAAGGACGCTGCGTGTCGTGTAAGCGTGCATGTGTGTATTTGTGCCGGAGACAGGGTATGTTGATGTACCAGAAAGGAGCCGTCTATTGTGTTTGTCAGGGTTCAATGTGCTTGAATTTCAATTTTGCTATTTTCCAATTTCAATTTTGCAAGTCTTTTAAAGCTCTGATTTTGTTTCAGTTCGTTCTACAAGTTGTTGGAAAATGCAAAAGAATACAGAAATGAAAACAAAATTGAAATTCGAACTCAAAACTGTGGCCAAAAGAGAGATTTACACGGAGATCCTGAATAAGTGCGATTAAAATATACCAGATATTCGGAAGAGTAAGTCCATTCTACTTCATAGAGAACAAAACCAATGTTAATATAGGTCGAATCCAAGTTACATTTTTAAAGAGTTATAATTCCTATTTTTCTCCGTCTGATGGTCTCATTTTTGCAAATATTCACTTGTATGCGAACCTCTTATTAAAATTGACAGGGTTAATTAAATGGATGTCAATAGAAAAGCAGTGTTCCAGCATCGTGATAAACACCAAGGACATTTACAGAGGAGTGGATATAAAAATAAACTCTGGTGACAAAATACAAAGCATTGATTTGTAAGAAATTAGTTATGGGGCATAACGTTTCCCCAGACGAGACAAACTACGGTTAATAAAGAAGGTCGGAACAATTCAACATCAGACACTGGCTGCGTAAAAGGTGTCTGGTTAATGAAAAACATAATGAATACCTTTGTGAGAATTATGGCTTAGTAGAACAATAATGGCTAAATGTGATAACCGTAGCTAGAGCCATCATTGTTTCGTTTTTTTCTCATTAGGCTTTCCTTTTGCTTAGCCAGCAGCTAAAGAAATGTAGGTCATCTCATTAATGACCTGATGTTCTCATTACATTCAACACCAAGAGGAACGGAGACATGTTTAACCGAAAACTAATAATAGTTCATTTTGTGTGTTCAGTAACTACCTAATATAACATCTCCTTTTATTGTTGGGGTATCCTCTTCAGGCAACATCTCTCCGATCTATTGTACGGCTACCTAATTAATTTAAGAAGCTCCTTGAACTAAGGTCACCTGATGACCTTAACACAAGGTATTTTGGAAATCTGTTAATCGATGACTCCAGATAGACTGGTTACCTGTGATAGCAATTACAGAAAGCAGACGTCACAGTTGATGACTTAGAGTAGCCCTTGATAGTAGTTAGTTTGATGAAGTTAGTGACCGAGAAAAGACACCTTATCTTAACTATCCGTTTTCCTGGGATAGCCTTGACAAGTGGCAGATTTTTTTTATGGAAGTCCGACAACTCTGGTCTACCCTAGGACATCTGGATATGTTCGGTATTAACTCAACCGTATGTCACCAGGCTAGGTATTTGCCAACTGTTATGGCCGCCTCTTGAAACCCATCTACTTTTAGGTAATCGGAGTTCCGGAGGTCATTGGACTATTTAAGGTCAACACGTGTGGCAAATTAAGTCTTTCAAATCTGCCTCCCAAATCACCCGTTTCTAACGACAACAGTCAAGCAATATCCTAATACTACTCAAATTAACAATGCTATCCTAGGTCACCACCACTCAACTTTCAGTCACCTTTTTACCGACGGTATGAGAGTAACAGTTGAATCTGTTATGATTACTTCAAGGATGGGTCTACCTGATATCATCGGTAACTAAATTACTGAAATGCCTTAAAGAAGACCTTATATCAGTATGCTCCTATGAGTCTAAAGTTAGCCACGTTGCAGAGAAAGGGCAGATTATCTGGGGTAGCCACAGTACATAGAGGTGACCTGATGGAACCTCAGTATAAATGAAGAAAAATGCTATTAGCGATCCATTTCACTACTAGTGTTCCTCGGGTCATAGTTGAGATGAACTAAATATACCCTCTTCTTTTATGCGTGTATTGTTTGTTTATAGTACGACGTAGTGGGATACAGTGACCACATGCATGACATTGGCTGTTGCGAAGGCGTAAAACCCACGGTGTACAATATGGGTGTATGATCTAGCACATTCCTGTTTCCAAACCTTCCCAATGGGTGTTTCCATGTTGCAGTTGATGCGGTTTCCACGGATTTGAACGTTGGTGGACAAACATCAGGGTTTGAGAGATCCATATTGATGTTGATTATGGGCATGCTGGTTGCTACATATGCCGCTATTTGATGCCGGCGACCAAATGATGAATTACTATTTCATATTTTCTGTAGAAGCCTATGTTATCAATCTTGTCAATCATTTATTCTGATACTTATCTGTTCTCCAGAGCGTTCGCAGCAAAACTTTGAAGAGTACCTCAGTTAGCAAAATATTAACACTATGACATAATTTAACCACAAAATGTCACGTTACATTATGCTGGGTTCCCAGACATGCTTGAAATACCAGGTAATAATAAAGCAGATTGCACCGCAAAAAAGCTCTTCCGCCACCACTTGTTGATTTAAAACTTCATTTTACTGATTTCAAACTACTTATAACAAAGTTCCATAAGATCACAGTAGCAAACTAATTGGAGTCAACGCGTAGACAACACATTACACGCAACCAAGCCTTTAATCGGTGATCGTTGTCCACGCTACATATGAAGGCGCAAAAACGAGATTGCCCTCGTCCGTCTCTCCGGATCGGCCATACATACATAACAAAATGTTCATTATTGAAACGAGAAGACCAGCCTCAGTGCAAAGCATATCAGGAATCATTTACAGTTAAACTCTTGCAATTGAATTTTGTCTACCTTCAGTCAACTCGTGAACCTTTTTAAAATAATGTTACATGTCCTCAGTGTCTTTTTGAAACAATAATTGTCTCTACAATCGCTAAGCCTGTAAAACTGTAGGTTCGTTGTTTAGAGTTTTACGACCTATCAACAGCTAAGGTAATGTAAGGTCGTTCCTCATGTATGTTGTGTATGTGTGTCGGGAGGCGGGGTATGTTGGTATATTTGCCTTCTTTTGTTAGCGCGAATCTGACGCCGATTTGTTAAGTGCTATCTCACTAAAATGCCATGCCAAACGCACCCTGCACAGTATTCCGCGATCTATTCTAAAAGAGGTAATTCACCATAACCACTTTTAACTTTTGATTTTATCTACCATTTCCTGGCCTAAATAACCTTAAGCACATACTTTTAATAATAAAATGCAGGTAGATATTCTATATGTGACCGGGCGGAATGCTGTGCTGGGTGCCTTCGGTTTATTATTTCAGTGAGATAGCACTATAAAGTCGGCATCAGATCCGCGCTATTACAAGGAGGCAACTTCACTAATATACCCGGTCTCCAGCACACATACACACATGCACGCATACATGACACACATGGAGGCACGTCCTTAAGTGACATTAGTTGTTAATAGGACGTTAAACGAAATAAAACCGACCCAAACTCGTGTAAAACTGTAAAGAAACGTTGATCAATATAGAAAAGCATACACATTCCTGTTGCACATACGAATCTGGGAATGATTTCATAAATATATACGGGGCTAGATAAATGAAATGAATGAAAGTTTTAGAAAGGTTAATTTTGAGATTTTTGAGCAAGTATAGCTCAACAGAATCTGGAATAGTTTCATACCAAGACGGGAAGAACCAGAAGAAAACATCACCTATAATGCCTTTGGAGAAAAAGTTGTGACGTAATCGTTTGGCAAAGTCGCAGTGGATGACGTAGCACATTGATGATGTATGTAGTTTTGTTATTACACTACAACAGAACCCAGACCTGTTGTATCCCGCTGCATGAGTATCGTAAAAGGCGACTGCTGCGGAGCCCCCTGCGGATCGGGTTTTTTCTTTTGTCTTATACGAAGGGGACATGGAAGAGACGAAACATAATCTGCTGCCCCGATTGTAACAGGTTTTCGTTTCCTTTCTTTCCTGTCCTCTCTTTGTTCTATCTACTTTCTGTTTCAGGCGGTGTCTCCCTTGACACCCGTTCACATAGGACCATGGCCGTTGCGAGGACGTTAAACCACAAACTAACACCAATAGTCAAGGTAGGTTCTGTAACTACTTTCTTCAAAACGTTTGTAAAACCCAAGATATACACAAATATCAAGTATTTAAATCGTTTTGCAAGATATTTATATAAACCTTTTATTTGTATGTTGCAGTCTTTATGAAAACGAGGTAGTGTGTACATGTTCACACTATAAGGAGTATAACAATTATGATAGGATCTGTTTTTATTGAGCTGCTGTCATCGTCAGAAAAAGCTGTTCGATATTAAATAATTAAAAGAATAAATTTAAAGGTTGGTAAACATTAAAATTCATTTAGTATGGGAGTCGGTTGAGGGCATCTCATTTATAAAAGCAACATTATCTAATTATGTCATCTGGAGAATTGAAACGGTTCATTAAGCATGAGTATCAGTTACTTTGTATGCTGTCAGCTTTGGTCACCCAATCCTCGCTCATATCTTACTGAGCCCTTTAAATCACAATCACTGCTGAGGTTGTATAAAGACAAGATGTCCAAGAGGGCCTGTATCGCTCACCTGAATATTTAAGCCGTCATAGCAAAATATTCTCATTATTATATTATATTGCACTAAACATATTCCCCCCACTAACTTTGTTGGGGTTGAGGTTATTTTCATTCGCAAATATTGGTGAGCTCTATCCCAGGAAGTCACCAGCCAAATATTATAATTTTATGCCTTTTAATTCTTCAGAAGAAGTAGTTTGATACTTTTGACATATTTGAACGCTGTGACCTTGACAGTAAGTCAAGATCATTTTCATTCGCAAACTTTGTTGGGCTCTTTGCCAAGAAATAACCAGCCATATATTAAGGTTCTATACCGTACAGTTCTTCAGAAGAAGTTGTTCTAAGCGTTAGACATACTGACTCCTGTGACCTTGGAAGTAGGTCAATGTCATTTTAATTCTCCAACTTTTTTGGACTCCATCCTAGGAAGCCATCACCCAAATATGAAGATTCTATACCTTTAAGTTCTTCAGAAGAAGTCGTTTGAAGTTTTTGACATATTTGACCCCTGTGACCTTGGAAGTAGGTCAAAGTCATTTTCGTTCTTAAACTTTGTTGGGCTCCTACCAATTAAGCTTTCGGCCAAATATCATGCCTCTAGGCCTGTCCGTTCTTCTTCAGAAACTGTTTAAAGGAAAAGTTGACGAACGAGGACGGACGACGGACGAACGACGGACGCCGCACCATGATAAAGCTCACTTGCCCTTCGGGCAGGTGAGCTAAAAATTGGTAAGGGATTGAGAACAGAATACACCTGCTGTTACCCATTGCATGATCGTAAGAGTGAACTTATGTCGTGACCTTTCAGAATTGGGGATTTGCGATTGTGGTCACTACTAGGGGACAACAATACTTCTGATGCACCCATTGAAATATTTTGGATCTTTGTTTTCTTTCTACTTCGATCTCCTTTTTATTTCCTAGCGTCCTGCTTGATAATACCTGACTCTTGGCTTTTATGTTGACGATTGCCCAGTTAAGGAAGGCAGTAGGGTATTTTTAAGTTCTTGAAAATAGTAGTTTTAATTCACTGCTTACCATTCGGCATGAAGGGTAATAACAACAAATGGTTCATCTGTTCTCAGTATAATGTAACCGGGCAGAATGCTGTGCTGGGTGCTTTCAGCACGGTACTACAGTGAGGTACATGTAGCTCTATGAAGTCTTATCACGAACTATTTACAATAAACAATTTTTATTAAACCGAATCAAACTTTAGCCAACACAATACTTTTTTCTAAAATAATATAACAAATCTCAAATCACCGATTGGTTTGATTTGATCTGAATTTGTTTGATGTCCTATTAACAGCTAAGGTTTAAGGACGTGCCTCCATTTGTTTTAGTGTATGCGTGCTTGCGTGTATGTATGCAGAAGACAGGGTATGTTAGTTTGATTGCCTCCTTGTGATAGCGCGGATCTGATGCCGACTTTATAGTGTTATCTCATTGAACACCATGCCGAAGGCACCCAGCACAGTATTACGACTGGTCAAAATTTACTGGACGGGTTAACCAGTTGTTGCCATTCCCCTAAATGCTGAACCTTAAGCAGGGAATTACAACTATCATTTGTAAGGACTTTGATATGTCCGCATACACTATATGCATGCATCTTGCACACAGGGGAGGCCGATCTTAAATGACCATAGCTGTTGATAGGACGTTAAACAATACTAAACCAAACCAAATTAAACTAAACCGGACTTGGGACAGAACCCATTGCCTTCCTCACCTGGGCGAACGCTCAACATTCAGGCTAAAAGATATATTATATAAATGGATGTCATGGATATTAAGAATTAGAACAAAATCGGTATTTCAGCCACTAGCATCGTTGATGGGAATTCATTGAAGCCTGTGTATAACAACTGAAACAATTTTTGTTTGGTATTTTTCATTACTCTATTACAAAATAAAACAAGTTTGAGTATGTCGGTTACATTGTGGTAAATTTAATTCCTCTTTTTTATGTTTTATTTTACACCCATGCCTAGTAAATTACCTAGCATTAATCGTGCAGTTCACTGTTATAATCACTGATGCATGTACGCTGTCTCAATTGCCGCTGCCGTTTCATAATTTAGGTTTGAATAATCCAAATTAGATTAGAAAAATACGCACATTATGCTTTTCAAACGTGACTTAATTTCTACCCGAAACAAATATTACCTCGATTAAATCTATATGCCTATATTATTACATACGCTTATGTAGGGTTTCCCTGTGTTCACGTCTATTTCATGTCACCATTATGGTGCTGCGCTACTGAAATGCACTTTAACTGCGTTTCTCTTAATTGTAATTGATGCAATTCGCGAAATGATTACGCTTATAATTACAGAGACTAATGATGCTGTTAGTATGGAACAGCCGAGGGATTTGTTAAGTATACATTTGTTCACAATTACGAAATGTATTTAGGTAACGAGCTGATGTCGTTATCTGTGTTGTGTCGAACTACAGCCTCTTTAAAATCAGTACCAAATCACGTATCCAACATCAACGACCGGTTGTTAATTATACATTCTGCTGGCAAGTTATGATTTTTTAACCAAGCATGAAAATACATGGTGATTAACGGCCGGTATAGTTTGTTTTGTGTTTTTATTTCACGGTCCATTTACAATACTGTGGGTCGTTTAGGGCCACAGAACACTGTTCACGTCGATATTCACAAACTGAATACATCAAACTGAAAACAGAAAGTTTAAATAGAGTGAAATATGTTATAAAAATATACGACATTTATATAGCGCCCTGTATCATTTGTAAAATTACTCTAAAGCGGTTTACAACATATGTATAATAGTATTGGTCATAATATTGATACCAAAAATGAAAGGCTTACAATCACTTTTATACATTTAAGCAAGCAACGTGCACATACTTGAACAATTAAAAGGGTGGTATTTACATGATTCTACAATGCAGACGTGAAGAGGTGAGTTTTGATGTCCCTCTTGAACTTGGCCAGGATATTTGACTTTCTAAAAGCAGATGGTAAGCTATTCCACAACGTAGCCGAAAGCCTTCAAAAGCATTTGATCCGTTGGTCACAGTCCGATAATTTGGGACACACAACAAAGATTCTGACTCCGACCGCAGTGATCGTGACAGCTGAAACAGGGTAACAAGCTCCTGTAGGTACTGTGGAGCTGTTCCATTCAGTGCCTTGTATGTGTACACCAGAATTTTGTACTGCGACTGGATCATACAGGTAACCAGTGCAACGAATAGAGCACCTGTGTGATGTGCTCTCTCTTTCGAGTACGAGTAACTAGCCGTGCTGCAGTGTTCAGGACCCTCCGCAGACGACTAGTTAGTTTGTCAGATATACCACAGAGCAGGGCGTTATCATAATCCAACTGACAGGTAACAAGTGAATACACAAAAATCGTGCATGCATCTGCAGTTATAAACTGCCGAATACAGCCGATGTTCCTGATCTGGTAGTATCAGGATTTGGCAAGAGCGCTCACTTATTTCTCCATGTTCAGTGAACTATCAAAGCATACCCCTATGTTTTTAAAAACTGGAACAGTCTCAATAGTTCAATAGGGAAAAGACGATTAGTTCCGATTTATCCTGATTAAGCTTTAACATGTTGCCGTTCATCCAGGAACTGATATCTGTCAGACAAGCTCCCAGACTTTCTGAGACTGTATTCCACCTGTCCTGTGGTTTGATGACCATGTACATTTGTTAGGTTTGTTGAGATAAAATGGCACTTATTCTCTGATGGTATCGTTTGTATTAATAACTGCTAAAATGGTATACAGTGACAACCCTTAATATATGACTAGATGGAACACTATGCTTCAAACATCACATTTCAGTGATATAGCGCTAGCAAGTCGCCATAAAAACACCAACATACCGCCCCAACACACATCAATTCATTACACACAAAAAGGACGTCCTTAAAAGACCTTAGCTGTAAATAAGACCAATAAACCAAAACCAACTGAGCTAATTAGAGCCAATATTAGCAAAAACTTTTTGAAGTTTTGTTTTATTGGAATTGGCAGGGTTCTGATGCCGACCTCTTAGAGTGTTACTTCACTGGAAATCCACGTAGATGCAGTGCTTATGACCAACCATTTACTGTCAATATTTGAAACATCATAGGCCGTGGCTGTCGACAGGGCGACCCAATCTCACCCTATTTATTTATCCTATGTGTTGAGATGATTGGAATCCTTATAAGAACTAATAAAGACATCCAGGGTATCAGTCATTAGTAAAGAATATAGGTTATTTCAGTATGCAGATGAAACCAGAATGTTCTTAACGGTACCGAAAAATCTCTTAAAAACACACTTTTTCTTCTTGATTAATTTTCAAAATATTCAGAGTTAAAACCAAACTTTGATAAAACAAAAGCGGTTTGGATTGGGGCTAGAAAAAATTCTCAAGTTAAATTTGTAGAGAGTGGAGTTTAGAGTTGTCTTGATCGAGTTGATATCGCAGAGATAAACTTCAAAGCCAAACTAAATGATATTAATAATATTCTAAAACATTGGTACATGAGAAGATTAACTGTTCTTGGTAAAATAACAGTTGTCAAATCCCTACTGATCCCAAACTGACTCACCTTTTTATGAGTCTTCCTAAACCAGTTGATACATTCTTGAAGGAGATAGAGAGCATTTTCTTTAAATACATTTGGAATAGTAGAGATAGAATTGCCAGAAACCAGATTTAAAAAAAGGTGGGTGTAGCATGACCCATTTACTGTCCTTTAATAAAGCATTACAACTGATGTGGATACGGAGAACTGTAAACACAGATGCTAGTTGGAAATCAATAGTATTAGATATATATAATACAACAACCAACAAGTTAATGTTGTTTGGTGACAATTATTATTTAAAATTATCTTGTTGATACCAAAATCCTTTTTGGTCTGAAGTTTTTAGAACATTTGCAGAATATACCTTAAAGCTTGATGTTAAAACATAAGACCGTCTTAGACTGCCATTATGGTTCATTACAAAATAAAGGTAGATAACTCTACTATATGTTATCAGACTTGGCTTGAAAGAGGGATTAGATTCATCTGTGATATGGTTGAAAAGGATAATAAATCTCTTTACTCTATGAAGATTGTTGTAGGGTCTATGATTTTCGACCACCTTATACATTGTTTTATGGTTGGAGAACTGGTGTGATGCCTATGTGGCTTTCCTATGCTCGCAATACTGTAGAACAATGTTTTCAGCCTTTTAACCTATTGCATTTGAATTAATAAATAGAAACAAAAAGGATTGTAGACACATTTATGTATGTATTTCAAACAACATATTCAACTTAGACTTGAAAAATTTACGAAATGTTTTTCTTTACACAACAAAAACTGAAATTCTCAGGTGGTTTCAATACAGAATTACACATAGGGTACTGGCAACTAATAGTTTTTAAAACAAAAATCAATGTTTTGGATAATTCCCTCTTTAATTTCTGTAAACAGACAGAGAAACTATTTTATTTATTTTTGATGTGAACTTGTTGGAAGATTATGGAACCTGCTTGAACATTGGGTATTTTTACAAACAGTTGTGTTAATTAACTTTACGAAACAAGAGATTCTTTTTGGTAAACATGGTAAAAAATATCAAGGCCATAATCTAATTACGTTGATCGTAAAGCATTACATTTACAAACAGCGTGTGAAAGGTGACATGATATACATGTATATAGAAAGTGTTAAGAAAGATATTAAGAATTACTATAATACTGAAAAAATAATATCTACATGCAATGGTAAACTGGTGGCATTCCATCAAAGATGGAGACTACTATCAATTTTAGTGATAGAAATCTAGTAGCCTGTATACTTAATCAGTTCATGCTAACGTTGTCTAAATTCCCGCATAAATGTAAGTCAGACCTCAAAACTTTGAACTCGGACGACTTAAAACAATTCTAAACTAAAAGTTGAGGCTCCTTTTGTTGTCTAACTATTCAAAATGTTCAGGCATGAACACTTTTCTGCGAGTGAATCGTCCGATTATGAGATGGTGAGAGGCAGGTAATTACTTTATTATCTTGTATTACATAACAGAGAACCACTTGTTCATTTACATTAAGATTCAATTCAGTAAGGAAATGTGAGTGAAAGTTGTGTCCTTGTAATGTGTATTGTATATTGTATATATATTTGAAAAATGCAAATAAAACACTTTTCCAAAAGAAACAGAAAATATTTGAAACAGATGCATGAAAATTCTTTTTCAAAACAACTACAAAAAAAAAAAAAAATCTGTGCCATTATTTCATGATAATTTTCATTCAGTTGATTGGTAGGTTCAGAAAGACATTATATCATTTTTATAACCTATTCCTTTGATATTTATGCTTTGTTTAAATAGTTTAACCTCTCAGTTTCATGTTGATTTATTCCTTTTTGCGAACGTCTATTTTAAGTGTTGTTTAGCCATTAATGACTTGTAACGCATTCTTGGAAACTGATCCTTCTATTATACATGTATTCAGGTTGAATGGAACCAACAAGCTAAACTATATCATAACCATTGTCACATCAGTGTACTAGTTGTTCAAGTCCTTTTCAAAAGTAATATTCCATAAAAGCATATGTTTCAATTCATTTTACACTATTGAACCTGTTTTGGATTTATTTTGTCTAACCTGCTATTAACAGATAATGTCATTTAAGGACGTGCATCTAGTGTGTTATGTATGCTTGCATGTATGTATGTGTGCTGGAGTCAGGTTTTTTTGGTGTAATTGCCTTCTTGTGATAGCGCGGATCTGATGACGACTTGATAGTGCTTTCTCACTGAAATACTATGCCGAAGGTACCAAGCACAGCACTACCTGTATGAAAGTTGAATGTTTGAAAACATATTTATATATATATAAATTGTAGTCGAACTCAGGACATTATTACTGTAAAACGCACGTTTTTATCGAAACTAATGGACCGCATAGCAGATGAAACTAAGCCAGAAAAATAACTTATTGTCTGCTTTATCCCCTGTTTAGAGTCCACAAACTCTTCATGGAACTTTTCTTCGCGTTAATAACTGATGCTGTGTTTGTATCTTAACACATCCAATGTCATATAGATGCAAAGGGTTTTTCTGAGACTATTGAAGTGCATTAGACAACAATTCCTACTCTAAATCTCATCGCGTAATTTGTCTACCTTAACAGATAAATATATGCTGCAGGATTAACTTATATCATACCCATGAAAATACTACTCGCTGAAGTGAAATTATGTACATTGTATATCAACGTATTAAGTTTAAAATGTCAGTTACTGTTGTTTTGGCTAAATGTTGATTTATTTATTTTTCAAATTAATAAACGTTGACCTCATTACGCACGCACGAACTGTTTTCCCATTTATTTTTCAGATGAACATTCTCAGAAAGGGTTTTGGTCCCAAAGTAGTTGATATTTCAGCTGACATCGAGCTAAACGGTATATAATATGTTTACATGTAATTGGAAATTCAAAAATGTCTCTTTTTATTAATTTTTACTTCGCAAAACAAAAAAACAGTTGAATTAAAGATGGATAATATCATTTCATAATTGTCTAATCGGGACACGAAGGCCTCGTTACTGTTTAAGAATTAACTAGTGTGAAGTTAGTATTTGAATGCCATTCTGACGTGTTGTCGCACGTGCCTACAATTGTTTTTTTTCTGAAACATCGATGGTTATCCAGTGAATTCATTGAGACGATTTTTGTTGGTAGGACAGGATACACTTGTAATGATATAGGACCAGTGACGACTAAGTCACTGATGGAACCGATCGTACGTTTTTTAACTGCATATAACAACACCCCTGCAGGTGTGGCATCGGGAAAATAATACACCTGCTGTTACCCACTGCATGTATCGTAGGAGGCAACAGATGCGGCAACCCCCTGCAGAATTGCTTTCTTTGAGGACACAAAAGCGACCAAAATAAATCTGCTGTTCCCATTGCACTACTTCTGCCTACCTTTTATTTACTAGCGCCTTGCTTGGCAACACCTCACTTTTATAGTTGTTATTCCCTGCGTAACGTTTAGCATTTTGGGGAATAGCAACAACTGGTTCACCCGTTGTCAATATAATGTGACGGGGTGGAATGCTGTGCGGGGTGCCTTTGGCATGGTAGCACTATAAAGTCGGCATCGGATCCACGCTATCACCAGGAGGAAAGCACGCCAACATACCCTTTCTCCTGCATTCACACACACTTCACACATGGAGGAACGTCCTTAAATGACCTCAGCTGTTAATAGGACGTTTAACAAAATTAAACCAAACCAAACCAAGCCTACAACAAAAACGACCGCGTAAAGACGCCGGGACCTCTTTCATCTATTAATATCAGTAAACTTATGATTCATGCGGTATGACAAACCAAGAATGTGGAAACAACAAGGGAATTCCGAAGTTTGAACAAAACCGTAATTTAAAGTCGATAGCACAAGAGCAAAAGTTAAACCAATACAATATTTGCATCATGACCAATACCCAAAAATACAAGGAAGAAATAAGACCAGGTCTTTCAAGAAGGAAATCTTTAATGCAAAATGTCGATATATGGGCTCCCCTGCAGAATCGGGGGTTTCCCTTGTCTTCTACGGAGGGGACATGGAAGAGACTGATATTGATATGCTCCCCGATTGCAAAACATTTCCTGCCTTTCTTTCCTATCTACTTTCTGTTTCAGGCGGTGTCTCCTTAGGCACCCGACCTTATGTGACCCTGGCTGTTCCAAGGACGTTAAATCCCAAACAAACAAATATTCCCGGTGTTGTATCCACAGGAACCTGGCTGTAGTGAGGACGTTAAGCACAAAACCAACCATCAACCAAACATTGCTAACGCGCAAGGACATAGCAAATCCTGATGAGATCATAATGGCGACCATAAATCCTGCTCATAGTCTTCGTTAACGAACATCTCTCGAAATAGTGTTGTAAGTTATCCATTGTTTAAACCAAAATGAATTCAAACTCGAAACTTTTTACATTCTATCTAGAAGGAGAAGTCTAAACAAGAATATTTTTGTCTTGAGAAATGGGAGACTAATACAGATCGTTATCGTTTCAAGTTGACATATCTCAGTGATATAATTGGTATTACGTATTTGTTATGACGAAACTAAGGAGTAGGTCAGGAAGACAGGAGAGCTTTAATTTGAAAACTATAATATTAAGATGATAATATTGGGATTTGCTATTTATAGTGTATCGCTGCGAACATAAAATCTACAACAGCTTAACGCGCGGTTGGCCTTAGTGCCAGTATACTTCCGTGCTGCAGAATGAAAATATACTATAGGGCTTACTGTAATAAGTGATTGATACTAGTCCAGCCTAGGGGAAAACATCAAAGAGCGCTAACATACTGGCTAAAAACACTCTAGTTAATAGCAAAAGTCAAGAGTTACTAAAAAGACCAATTCTGGAGAAATACCCAAACAGCACACTGATGGTAACAATTTGTAATTGCTGCCTTCAACGACCATTAATTGATTACAATAAACACATATTCATCTCCAAAAGGTATACATGGTGAACCTTTGATTCGCATTCAATACTAAATTGGAAAAAAACACCTCGGATACCTAATGATAAATTCCATTTCTACGGCCCTTTGTTAAAGCTAAGTGCATAATTACTCGTGTCTAGTTGTCGTTACCGTAACGGTGAATGAATTTGTGCGACATGACTGGACTGTAGTTGAGCGTGTGTGTTGATACATAGTAATACACAATTAAATCAAAGTACGTGTTATTTAAGAGAACAAATATAAAGGTACGAATAGCGTATACCAAAAGAAAGAGAATACCTAATTGTCACCAAAGTCGTAATTCGAATCAAAATCGTTAAACCTGGGGAAAATGATGAAAAACCGAAAAACTCACAAGATGACTTTTGATGAGTAAATTGAGAACCAGGCCACGTGTTACACAAATGTTAGTGTTTACTCCTTCAATGACGACCCCCGCCATGTAAATCTACGTCACGCCCAAGTACGTCCTCAATGCATTTAAGCACCTCTTTTAGAATAAAAGTGCAGGAAAGTTGTACACATTGTTGTTGTAAATCAATTGTTAATAGTTTTAAATCAGTTCGTATTTGTAGCTCTAAGCCCTCAGAAAACGTGCACTAATTTCCACTCAAACAACATCAATCCATGTTACGCTGATTGGAATACCGAGAGTTTATTACATAAAGAGGCGCTTTAGAGATAGATGTTCGTACATGTATTAACTTGGAAAGCATGGAACTTTTTACCCAAATAAATTATAATGTTATGTTCGCTCTAGGCTTAGTTTATCTCTAGCAAACACTTAAACAGGTTTCATTTGTTTCGCGCCTGATTCATCTTCCAGTATACTTCTGTGCAAGAAAATTGAAATGTAATTTAACAGCTTTCTGTAAATTACAATTGATAGCGTTCGTTGTAAATTGTCTTTGTATCGAACGCGCATATATTACACATGCATTCGCATAGTATCCTGAAAAATAAAAATTTCTATTAACAAAAAATACAAACAATATTGCATTTATATAATCTGCTACTTACCATAATTTTAATGATGGTGTTATACTGTTTGTATTTAAAAAGCCTCTTTGTACAAGTATTGCAATAGCTCCTGTTGATACTTGTTATAGGTGTGGTCTGGCACTACGCAGATGTCGTATTGCATTACATTAAGCATTTGTGCCAATAACATTCTGATAACGTACTTACTAATCTTGATCAGGGTCAATTATGGTCCAGCTAGACAATTTCTCATCAAGTGTCCAAAGTTTTTGGAGACTATTTATCAATCTGCTTGGGAATTTAAAAATACTGATGGGTTCTGTTTATGACTTAGACAGACTATGAAAAAAGGAGAAGATTCTGAATTCGATTCACGTTCAGAATAGGTTTATTTATTCAGCTCATTCATACAAAAATGATTAGTAGCTTGAAATCTAAAATGAAAACCAATCACCGATGTCCAAACCATGCATGATGAGTGTGTGATGTTATCGGCAGATTAAGCATGTACCAATTTCATCTGCAAATAATAGTGCATATTTTGCTTGCTAAAAGAAGCAAACTTGCATGATAACCAAGGAAATGTTGCTTATACATTTTCGAAATTCTGTATTGCAATCTTTCCAAAATTGTGTTAAAAATTGGGATATGGACCTGCTTCGCTTGTATTGGGTACTGAAATTTCATAAGATTGACCTAAGGCGTTGCGAGGATGTTGAACCGTATACGAACAAACTGATGAACAGTCTTTCTCTTCTCTCTGTAACAATGATTCAATTCCTTTGAAACATACATATTTTATATATGTCATTGTCTCAGCAAATTATACGACTACATGTTTAAATTCTGTGTAATGTCTTATGTTTCATGATAAGCTCAGACCTTGCAAGTACGTTCAATCTTTGTAACGATGCCGACTTGACCAGTGATGCAGCAAAGCATCATTCATAAGGACCCGATAGCTCTTCAAACAAATTAATTAATTGATAAAAACAGTTCGATGTTATGATTAGAAAGACATCAAATTTGAGAATATGATTGATTTAACAAGGTTATTTATGAGAAATTGCTTTTGATTTAGCAGGAAAATGGAAGAGATGCCGAGTAATTGAGAGTAAGATATCACCGTCAGACACACAGACGGCACTAGCCCCTCAACATATGGAGTATGTACGTTGCGTAGAGTAACAATAGCGGAAATATTACAAGGATAAGGAACAGTGTCGACTTACAGAAACGGATTCGTGTGACCTCATATTTTTTAAGTTTATACAGAAAATAAAACGCGTTTTATTCAACATGTATGAGTTATTAATGATTCGGCGGCGTGACTTTTCATTACTAAATAACCATGTAAGAATGGACGAAAATACACGCGATTAAACGTTTTATTTTTAAAAATATGCGTTTTGTCGCCGACAAAAAACCTCCCCCTTTTTATATCCATTAAAAAGGTGAGGCTTTTTTCAGCAAGGTCTCTACAGATTTAAAAGTGAGCATTGTACGACTTGCCATGAACAAAAATGCTTTCCAAATAAATTTCCAAGTGTAAATGTAAATCGCTATACATTTTTAATTATATCCACGTTAAAATAATTTAACGACCGGAAATAATAACATTTTCTGTTCCTTCAGTTTGTTGGTGAACTAAGAACAATTTCTGATGTGTCAAGTCTATGAACAGATTATTAGATACAGTTTCTATGCAATTAACATATTACTTTATTGATCTTTACAATAAAATATAATATATTAAACAGCAAATTTTATCGATATAGTTGTATTTCTTTAACCCTTTACATATTTTAAGCTATTAAGTTTTGGTTCAATGTGTTTATTTTCGTGAATGTCTCTTTTTACAACGTGGTTTGCCCTAAATGACCCAAAACAAGTGTCGAACAGGATTATGTAGGTCCAGTTTTCTTATAGGCCCTCAATAACATTGGCATGGGGAAGAAAAGAGATATTCAACGTATGTTACCTGTGCATGTTCGGGGAGAATAGACCTGGTGAAGCCGACGGCATGCAGTAAGAGGATTTAGAAGCCCAGAATTGATCTGCTGCCCCATTGAATGTATATATTTCCTTTGCTCCGTTTCATACTCTTCCTTTTCGTCAGTGTCCCACTAGTCACCCGCCTGCATATGACCTTGGATGTTGCGAGGACGTTTAAGTCCCAAATTAGTATAAACAGTATGTAGTAGATATAGATAATACATAAACAAGTTATTGCGAAAGAAAGTATAGATTAAATAATATGTATCCAAGGTCAACCGATAGGCTTTTTAGTACTTCTTCAGGCAGAGAGGCCTAGTGGTTGATATTGGATATCTTTTATTTTATTCTATAATATATGTTTGCACTTCATAGACATTAAGCATGCATAAATGGAACATCTAGCGCTGAAGATGACACCTTGTTGTGCAAGAGTTCTAAACGAAGAGGTAAATGTTATATCATTGTCTGCCATATAGGAGTCGTTTTGCACGAATTCTTCTTTGTTCGTGAGTTTCAGAGACCAGTCATGTGTATAGTTAGACCATTCATTAAACACATGCACGATTTCACTTTTAATAAGATATTATCAGAACATTGGAAGCGAACAAGGAAAGTAGCATGACTTGTTAACATGCTGATTTATATATAAATGAAAACAAAACATCAGCACCTAAGTACCAAAACACTGTTATTCATGCATACACAAAGTCCTACTTGAATCATTAACTTGTATTGCACTCATTTAAAAATGCTTTTCCTGGCAACAGACACATACTGGCCTCTGCTTTATAATGTAGATATTGTCAAAATAATAGTACCTAATAGCTGCAAATGATGAAGTTGGGCAAGTTTCCGTGTTTTTATAACTGTAGGTGCAATAGCTATAAAAGGTTTATCAAATTATAAAAACAAAACAGAATCGTGGGTCATGATCTGAACCTTTTGTTTATGTTTATACGTGTGGAGTAATGGCACGCTGGGTACAGTGTCGTGTTCAGTATTGCTTTCATCTTCATTGTAATGGACTAGCCAGAAGTCTATTTGATATGAAGAGCTAAATCACATTTATGTCGGCATAGTGCTCATTTATCATTCCATAGATAAAATATATGATAGGAATCAAAATCATGTAAACTATTAAAAATGGGTTTCCTATAGTTTTTGACAAGAACAGTATGACTTAATCGCAAAAAAGGTACAGGATAACAGAAAACGGATATTGAAACATAAGGTATTTTAGGTGCGTTTTACAACTTTACAAATGTCCATTACATTAAATACGGTTTATATTAAAATTTCCCATTTGTCTTTTCGCAAAATTTTGTTAGAATTTACCGTTCTCCTGTGTTCTTCTCTGCGACAGTATATTGCTTCTTAGTACAGGAAGTTTCCGTTTAAGTTGTCGCCATGCGCATGCGTTTCTGGCTTTGTCTTGCACCAATGTTCTATCTGATTCAGATTCCAGATAACTTGTTTTACACATCTATCTACAATCAGCTATAGTAATTCATCCTTTTTATGCAACGTTTATAAACAACATCTAGTGCAAGACCGATAGCCTACCCTAGCTCTTTACTTGGTTCTTTATGTTCGTACTCAGTGAAACCCCCATTTACAGCACATCTTTGCCCTCTGGCCTTTAAAAAGCTAATTCCTAATTTATAATTGTTATCTGTAATCCCATTCCCTTAACTTGACAATCAGTCTTTTGTGTGGGTCAGTATCAAAAGCTATTTGACAGCCCTATAAATACGGTCGATAGCTCCTTTGTCTACCGCCGTGGTCCATTTATCCAGGATGGTAAATAGTTGTTTCCTCGTAGACGTGTCCTATACAATCCGCACTGTTTCTTGGTAAAAGTGCATAGATTCCGGGTCTGACTTTGAACACAACTAATGTGGAACTGGATAGTCTGGATGTTTCCGGCAAGGGATTTGTTTCCCTTCTCCATGGACTAGCTGAACAATAATGTTAATGATATTTCCATTACATTTTGCAAACCCTTTGATGAATGCTGAATGTGCCCTTGTCAAGTTGGTTTTATAGGTACATAGATATTTTTCTATAATTGAACATTCTAAAGATAAGTGGCCTATTTACATAACTGTTCGATAGGAGGATACGCCTGATTCTATATCATAACTTCACTTATGCAATTCATAAAGAGTATATTTGTCTACAATATAAGATAAATCTCTTGCGAGGAAAAAAACCCTAAAAAAATATTTCCGATTGACCTCATTTACAGTTGGCAGGAAGAAAACAATGTTTGCGCTAAAAACCCATATTGAAATCCATCTTGTCCGTTCTTGTTACTATATCGTCAGTATCTTAGAGTGTCTCCGGGGAACACGATGTTCACGAGGAAGACAAATAATAAGGATACATAAATCTGAGATGTTGTCAGAAACGCAACACCATACGTCGGACGGTCACCTGACACCAGACACTTCAATAACACCAAAGCTAAGTAGGGTGTTATCAATGTATAGAGCTAGTGTTTATAATAACATCTTAGTGTCACTAACTTAACCCGATGAGGTCGATTAATATCATACTGGGACGCCTTATTGATTTCCTATGGGAATATGAAACAATGAGATTGTATTGTCTTGTAATCTAGTTATGTCATTTTAATGGGTTATTTTTTGCATATAATTTGAAACTTTTGATATGATCTGTAATTAGTGTATGAAAATACGATTTCCATCATCATTTATCAAAATCACTGTCATTCCCTCATGTCGGTATCATGTGACTTGGTGGGTAACTGCATTGGTGCCTTCGGTATGTTATTTCAGTGAAATAGCAGTCAAAAGTCGGCATCAGATCCGCGCTATTTAAAGGAGATAAATACACAAAAATACCGCATCCAGGACATTCATTTATGCATAACAAATATGGCGGTACGTCCCTGAATATCTGTTTATTAGGATACTCAACCAAATAAAACCTTACCAATCCTCAACCCTCTTTATCATCTCATATATTGATGTATTCCTAAATTTCTCCTTTGAATAAAAGAGGTACTCCTAATACGAGTTATGAGATTTTATACTGAAACAAGATAAAACGTCATTTCTTCTAGTCCTTGCTAATTTAGTATCATTCTTCTTGAAGTTCAAAAGAATATCCGTTTTTGTGATTGCAAATTATCTTTTGTCACTTTGCGAGCAAATCTGCTAGTGGCAGGGGTATAGCTGGTTATATCTTGTATGTTAATTGAGTCTAGTTATCTTAACTCATATCTGTTTTACACCTTACGTATCTGAACAGTGTTTCTGTTGGCCTACCTTACTCGTCTTACCCAAAACTGTACGTGCTGTATATCGCACTGCATACAGATACTGCCAATTAGAATGGTGCGATGATCGTACACTGCTGATTCTTATGATGCCAAGGCGTCACATATACAAATATAACACGCATAGATCACGGCCTTCCCTTCTTACAATGTATGCTTATCTCATTACCCACTGATATAGTTTTTATATTGACATAAAATATCGTATTTTGTAGCTCTTGATTAGTATAACGCGTGCGTCTATAACACGATGCGGAATTAAAACAATATCACAAAGTCATGATCATTTCTTAATATCAGCTGTCGTTTTTAAAGGTCATGATGTACAATTTCTCCCGAATTGCAAATAAAATAAAGAACATGCATATCTTAAAGAATGTCAACAAGATATAACTTTAGCATCAGTAAGAACTGAGTGCAGATGGTTGTCATAACGATTACTGGATGTTTACGGTCACCATCGAGACATACTTTCTGACAGGATTTCCAAAGTTGCAGGGTTGATGCAGACTTTAATTTTAGCGTTGCCATCACTATCCGAGTTATCGATGTGAAGACGAGACGTTACTTGAATTCAACCTAGGTTTACATGGAGGGTGCCGTCGATGAATCGGAAGGCGTTCACCTTTCTGTAACACCTAGTCTTGTCCTCGGTGTACTTGCCAAGAGTCGATATTGTTCATATTTTGCCCTAGGTGTTAACGATTTTGAGTTCAAATTATAGTTAGTCTACTTCTGATTATTATTAACATTCATATCAACATTAATCACTAGAGGTACCATACCCTTGATGGAATTCATAATAATTCGAGGTTCTTATATACCGCTTTATTACAACCTAGTTCGTAGGTCGTTTGCTTTGGTTTGAATGACAGCTGCTATTTTTGAGGACTTGACTATGTCCAGGCCGGGACAGAACCCATTACCTTCCTTACCTGGGCGAACGCTCAACATTAAGGCCAAAAGTGAGGTATTGCCAAGCAATGCGCTAGGAAATAAATGGTAGTTAAAAGTAGAAAGATTGGTTTGGTTTGATTTAGTATTGTTCAACGTCCTGTCAACAGTTATGGTCATTTAAGGACGGCCTCCCCTGTGTACAAGATGCATGCGTATGTGTTTTGGGAGGCTGAGATATGTTCGCGTTTGTCTCCTTGTAATAGCGCGGAACTGATGCCGACTTTATAGTGCTATCTCACTGAAACATACCGACGTTAAACGAAAGATAAATATCCCAAATATTGCAATGGATGCAGCAGATTTATTGTGGTCGCTTTTGTGTCCCCAAATAGAGGACACCAAAGCCAATCCCTAATTCTGCAGGGGGTTCACTTATTGGTCGCCTCCTATGATACATGCAGTTCGTAGGTCGTCTCAATTCGGTCCACAAACTATTATCTGTGATTATAGGGCCTTCGCAACCAGTCAATATATTTCTCAACTCGATGGGAGGCATACAGCCGGTGCAATTCTGGCACTGCCAAACCACGTACTCATTTACAGCTGAGGAGACTAGAACAACCGAAGTAAAGTATGTTGCTCAAAGACTCCTACAATGTATTACCACACATTTATATATCCTACCTGATAACATAAACCATTCATATTAGTACTAAATCTTCATAACGTTCGTATTAGCATAGATCTCCATAAATCCCATCGATTGATGATCCAATGAAGTCAGTATCAATTACAGTAAAATTTCTGTATACTCTGCTGAGTTGAAAAAATGTATACTGTAAAAATACACAATTGTCGATCGACCAATCCTCTGTATACTACATATACGTCAAATTTTGATTTAATAGCGAATATACGTTGGGTCCTCGCAAAAAGCTGAGGTCATATGGCGACGGGTGTCAAGGGAGACGACCCCGATAAAAGAGGTGCGAGAATATAACAGGTAAAGTTCCTAAATGTTTGGTTGAAGTAGCAGATCAGTGTTGGTGTCTTCAATATAATTCTAAGGATATTATCTTCAGTGTGTTCTGCTATCTGCAAGCCAACCTCAAAATAAGTCGGTTCCTAAGATATGCATAGGAATACACCAAGATTATTGTTTTCTTGAACCTGCAAGGGTGTTTCTGGGTCGAAGCAATTTAGCAAAATAATCGAAATGGGAAAGGCCCGTCAAATAGATCACATCTCGTGATTCACGAGTAAGTGCGCATCAACAGGACCACGATGATTATACAGATTTAAGAATAATGTTATTATAAAAAGTTCCATTTAACAAATTCTAAGAATTACTTTAAATTAATCTTATAAACAACTGTTATTTGTTCTTGATTTGCTAGCCCATAACTATATTGTTAGCTGGTTAATGAGTACCATTTCCCTATTTCATTTTATTCGCGGCAAAATAACGATATTTAATTTGTCTCTCAAAAATTGTCTTTTCATCTCTGTGCTTCGAAATAACGGAATAGGTAGAGCGTTAAGACAATAACTACGCTGGAACTAGCAACAAATACCTGTCATTATTTCATTTTGCTGAACTTGATTACAGTGCTGAAAGCCTACCTCTTGGTATATCAGTAAGGAAGGAATGCTAATTGGTCATCAGAACTGTGCTATCTCAAGGAGACAAATACACCATCATATAACACACACGGAGACACGTCCGTAAATGACCTGGATTGCTAATTGAACGCTTAAATCCATCGAAAAGACCAATTGTCCTTTCATCCTTTAGCCTTAGCAAATGTCAGAAAAAAACATTATCATCTTTTTAATTTCTGCAAAAAAATAATATTCACATATTTTAGTTTACGTCTTTTAGTTTTACTTACAAGCGAGAGCCACACTAAGAAACTTAAAATGCCCTTAGCAGTAAGCAGTTATTTCACCGTTTATTTATGAGTTTCATTTACCCGAATAATTTCAAAGAAATATATAGAAAGAGAAATACATGCCACAGCGTCTGTGCACGATGATCTGAAGTCATTATCTGTACAAAACATAAAACGTCAGAATCGAAAAGATAGCAAAACAAATGAAATGACATCATTAACGCCACAATATATATGAGGTAAAGAATACTTTATACACCAAATACGGTTTTGGTCATTAGGCTTATCTGAGTCATCAACAATCTTACCCACAGAAAGCGAGAATCAACGTTTCTTTAAGAAACACATTTCCTGCTACTTTATCTTTCACATTTTGTTATTTAAACACGCGTGTATTCCTGATACGTCCTCGTGATTAATAGGGGTCGCTTTAGTACTTATAACTTCAGCACCAGACGTATCAATGATGAAACCAGTAATACTGTACTTTCTCAGGATATGCATTTTGTTACTTCAGGAACATTGGGGAAATGTTTTGCATATCTGAAAAATATGGTAATGTATTTGAGTAGGCATATGGAACCTAAATCAAGTCCATTTTTTCTTATCACATTCCGAATATTTCTTCTTTTGATAGATAACTTATCTGGTGTTTTTTTCATTTGGCTTGATATTACGTAATAATCTTCCTCTATAAAAAATGTCAAGAGACTAGAGGCCAAGTTTGAATACCATGCAATTGACATTTTACTCAATAATATTATTGTAGCGAAGCCGTGTTAAGTGTCACTAAATGCAGCAACACCAGACTAATGTCAAAATGTCAGGTTCCGCTTATCAAACAAGTTATGATCGTTTGCGTGACCACAATCTCTCAATTTCAGTCTGTGGTTGTCTCTCTGCAGATTTATTTTGACACACGATACATTGAAATGTTACGATTATTTGAACTGAATAAAACATTCGCTAAATGAATGATTGATATGGTATTTTTTGTATTATACGAGGCCATCCGTTAAAGTGCTACTCTTATGAGAGATAAGAATGTTCCTAAAAGGACAATGTTATATTATTTAAATACTCTCATTTCGTATCCTCTTTAGCTTTATATTTTGATAATATCATAGTATCCTTTAGTATGACACTAATCTTGTAATTTAACTACCATACTCTACGTAAACAAAGTGACCACTTTACCATAACAAAACTGCTAACCTTAATTCCCTCTCTAGCAACATAGTTACTTCCCTCGGTGGTTGATGAAGGACGCCTCCGGTTGTTTGCCTTTCTTGTTCAAGTCATGGAAGTTAATATTGTTCTTGGTAACCTTTATCCATTCAATTTCTTTTGGTGTATTTAGCTATGCAAGGGTTCTTTGTTGTTTTCAGGCCCGATATGACTTCTCCTCTGCTGGGCCGTTAAGTAAGTAACTAGAACACCTTACCTGTGAAGGAGTTTAGTTCGTAGCATGGCCTGACCCTATTAGTGATTGGTTAAGTTTGGTTTAGATTCTTTAATTACCTATCAACAGCCATGGTCATTTAAGGACGGCCTCCCATGTGTACAAGATGCATGCGTGTAGTGTATGCGGGTGTGTTTCGGGAGGCTGCGATATGTTCGTGTTTGTCTCCTTGTGATAGCGCGGAACTGATGCCCACTTTATATTGCTACCTGACTGAAACATACCGCCGAAGACACCCAGCAGGACACCCCACCCGGTCACATTATACTGACAACGGACGAACCAGTCGTCCCACTCCTAAATTGCTGAGAGTTATGCAGGAGTAGAAACTACCATTATTACAGACTCTGGTATGTCTCGGCCAGGGGACAGAACCCAAAGCCTTCATCATAGGGGCGAACGCTCAACTAAAGGCCAAAAGTTAGGCATTGTCAAAGGAGACATTAGGAAAAAGAAAGTAGTTTAGAAAGAAGAGAAAATAAAAGATCCAAAATTTAGTCGCTTCTTACGGTCATGCAATGGGAGCAGCAGGTACAATTCTTACGCCCTTCCCGCAGAGCCATATTAGTGAAACTGGTTGATCCCAACACCTAAAATATGTCGAACCAGACTGGCTTCGATCCTAATTATAATTTAATTCGATGTAGCCGTATCGGGAAACAAACGGTCTTAAGATTTAACTCCAGAAATTGAAGATTGATACTAGAACATTCTACAATAATGGACTTTTGTGCTTCGCCTCGATCATGTCACTTTTCTTTATCATATGCTTCAACAACAAAATTGATAAAAAAAAATCAAGGTTCTGATTTTTTACGCGGGCCTCCATGTAACATTTAGCCAAGGTTGAATCCAACAGTTCAGCATCGTAGTTATCAAAGACATCGTCACGGTTATTTTCCTTAAGATAAGCATGGAGGACACGTACTGCGCGTTCGGTGGCGATTCCTGTTCACAGCATCTTTATTCTCGAGTAGTTTTGTTTTGAAATTTCAGATGTAACGTAGGCAAATCGTTTGCTAACAACCATCTGTTGTTGTCTGACAGATTGCGTTCTGGTCTAACTGATCATGCGCTACAAGTTGCGGTGAACTTTCAAAAAAAAAAAAAAATGATTCCAGAAATGTTCAAACATATAATGAACACGTTTGATGCTTTACAAATGAGATTGTAAACAGTTCTTGTAGATTTATTACTGGTGATTTTTAAAAGGATAGAAGAAAAAAACACAAACCAAGGAGACAAAAAAAAAAATCGAATGTTTATAAATGCATGAAAGCGGATGGATTTTGACGTCAACAGTGTCACACATTGGTGTCAGATGAAGTTAGACAGCCACTCACACAACGCCATCTGGGACAAATGATATTTGGGTTGATTTGTTTATTCGTAAGGTCCTCGCAACAGCTAAGGTCATATGAAGACGGATGCCAAGGGAGACGACTCCGATAAAAGAGGAGTAGGTGCGAGAATATAAAACGTAGATTTCCTAAATGTTTTGTTTAAGTAGCAGATCAGTGTTGGTGTCTATAATATCATTCTTAGCAGAACACTGAGGATAACATCCTATCTGCGAGCCCATCCCCAAAAAATTATATTTCTAAGATATGCATAGGAATACACCAAGATTATTGTTTTCTTGAACCTGCAAGGGTGTTTCTGGGTCGAAGCAATTTAGCAAAATAATCGGAATGGGAAAGGCCCGTCAAATAGATCACATCTCGTGATTCACGAGTAAGTGCGCATCAACAGGACCACGATGATTATACAGATTTAAGAATAATGTGCTCATAAAAAGTTCCATTTAACAAATTCTAAGAATTGCTTCAAATTAATCTTATAAACAACTGTTATTTGTTCTTGATTTCAATATATTGTCTTTTCATCTCTGTGCTTCGAAATAACGGAATAGGTAGAGCGTTAAGACAATAATTACGCTGGAACTAGCAACAAATACCTGTCATTATTTCATTTTGCTAAACTTGATTACAGTGCTGAAAGCCTACCTCTATGTATTTCAAAAAGGAAGGAATACTAATCGGTCATCAGAACTGTGCTATCTCAAGGAGACAAATACACCATCATATAACACACACGGAGACACGTCCGTAAATGACCTGGATTGCTAATTGAACGCTTAAACCCATCGAAAAGACCAATTGTCCTTTCATCCTTTAGCCTCAGCAAATGTCAGAAAAAAACATTATCATCTTTTCAATTTCTGCAAAAAAATAATATTCACATATTTTAGTTGACGTCTTTTAGTTTTATTTACAAGCCAGAGCCACACTAAGAAACTTAATTTGCCCTCAGCAGTAAGCAGTTATTTCACCGTTAATTCATAAGTTTCAGTTACACTGATATTTTTAAAGAAATATATAAAAAGAGAAATACATGCCACAGCGTTTGTGCACGATGATCTGAAGTCATTATCTGTACAAAACATAAAACGTCAGAATCGAAAAGATAGCAAAACAAATGAAATGACATCATTAACGCCACAACAGATATGAGGTAAAACCAGATGTAAGGAATACTTTATACACCAAATACGGTTTTGGTCATTAGGCTTATCTGAGTCATCAACAATCTTATACACGGAAAGCGAGAATCAAAATCACTGAAGAAAAATGTCTCTCCTTGCTACAACGTTTCTTTAAGAAACACATTTTCTGCTACTTTATCTTTCACATTTTGTTATTGATCACGTGTGTATTCCCGTCACGTTCTCGTGATAAACAAGGGCCGCTTTAGTACTTACAACTTCAGCACCAGACGTATCAATGATGTAACCAGTAATACTGTACTTTCTCAGGATATGCATTTTGTTACTTCAGGAACATTGGGGAAATGTTTTGCATATCTGAAAAAATATGGTAATGTGTTTGAGTAGGCATAGGGAATCTAAATCAAGTCCATTTTTTCTTATCACATTCTGAATATTACTTTCCTTTGATTGATACCTTATCTGGTGTTTTTTTCATTTGGCTTGATATTACGTAAGAATCTTCCTTTATAAAAATGTCTAGAGACTAGAGGCCAAGTTTGAATACAATGCAATTGACATTTTATTCAATAATATTATTGTAGAGAAGCCGTGTTAAGTGTCACTAAATGCAGCAACACCAGACTAATGTCAAAATGTCAGGTTCCGCTTCACAAACAAGTAATGATCGTTTGCGTGACCACATTCTCTCAATTTCAGTCTGTGGTTGTCTCTCTGCAGATATATTTTCACACACAATACATTGAAATGTCACAATTATTTGAACTGAATAAAACATTCGCCGCATGAATGATTGATATTGTATTTTTTGTATTGTACGAGGCCTTCCGTTCAAGTGCTACTCCTATGAGAGATAAGAATTTTCCTAAAAGGACAATGGCATAATATTTAAATACTCTCATTTCGTATCCTCTTTAGCTTTATATCTTGATAATATCATAGTATCCTTTAGTATGACATCCATGTTGTAAACCAACTACCATACTCTACGTTAACAAAATGACGAACAGCTATGGTCATTTAAGGACGGCCTCCCCCGTGTACAAGATGCATGCGTGTAGTGTATGCGTGTGTGTTTCGGGAGGCTGCGGGATGCCTAACCCCTCCTTGACCACAGACAAGGCCCATGCGTCTTCCGTAATTTCCTTCCACTCTGGAAGGAAAGCGGAAAGACGACCCCCACAGGAAGATCTGGTCGAGGCAGATCGAGACCTTGCCAGACAAGACAACCGTCTTCTGACCCGAAGCCTATTCCTTCGGCAGAAGGACCTAAGCTTGAGTCGAGAGGACTGCAGTCCCCCCGGCCAAACTCGTCGTCTGACACGACCAAGGAGGGAGGAAGAGAGTCAGGAACCCTTCTTCTTACACCCAGGAGGGTTCTTACCCTTCCATTTGTTGCCCTTGAAAGGAGGCTTATACTTGGGCTGCGCAGAAGACTGCGAAGCCGAAGGTTTAACCTTCTTCTTAGGAGGCGCTGATCCCTGCGAGGTACTGGCCTTCTCAGCCTGAATCCTCTTCACCAGAAGTGCAGAGGCGACCGAGTCCTCCTTCAAATCCTTCTGAACAGAAGGAAGGGTCCCTCCAAAAAGAGTGGACCCTGAGAAGGGGGCAGTCAACAATCTGGAGCGGTAAGGCTCATCGACTGGGAGGTTTTTCAAAACTGAAAACCGCCTAGCCAACAAGACATTGACGAGCGATGACACCTGTAAAGCTGTCAGCGCTCCCAATGCCCCGTTCAGGGCAGAGGTCACTCTGTCCTGGATGACGGCCTGCTCTGTCTCGGTTATCCGACCCTCAGGCAAGTCGGATACCCTATATATAGACAAACCGTCAGGTAGTCTATATAAGACAGAATCTGGATGGAGAGACGCAGCAGTCTCTCAATCTTGTGATGTTCTTTGGGACCGAATACCACCTGGTCCACCGATTTACCGGGCCAGGCTGCAAGTTCCCTCGATTCCAGCTTAGCTGGTTGAGGGGCAAGCAGGCCATCATGTGTGGCATAGTCAGTGGCGTGCACCTCCAAATCGCCAACACTGAGCTGCAACCCAGCATACCCAGGACTACGGGTTGAAGAAGAATTCTTCTCTAAAACCCGAGACTGAGCGGTGGCCAGAGCTGAAGACACAATAGTGCCTTCTGGCAGAGAGCGGTCCGACCGAGCGGACACCCGATGAGCCACCAAAGAACCCAAAAGGGTGGTGGACTCGGGGACAGATGACGCCGAAAGTGGTGTGCAAACCTCCACCCCAAGGATCCGGGAAACGTCGGCCCTAAGGCCACGCAGACCGGACAACACATACTGGGCCTCAACCTCAGCATCCTTTGGTCACCCTCATCCTGGACATCCTCATCAGAGGGCAAGCCTTCCTGAGGACCATCATCAGACGACTCGGAAAGACCAGCGTCTATATCCGAGCAACCAAGAGGAAAGATGAACAACATCATCGTCCTCTGCCATACCCGCGCCCTCAACGTCCATAGCCTCCACACCAGCCAGACGAAACGCCTCGGGCGGAGGAAATGGGCCAGCCAGAGGGGCCAACTCGAGATAAGACTCCCCATAACGGCGTTTAGGTGCAGTGCGCCTAACGACCGTGGCTGTAGGTTTAAATCATGAGGGTCCCGTTCCACGAAGAAATGGGAACACCAATGAGCTGTCCCCCGTCGCTGTCCCGACCGAGACATACCCTCCAAAGCGAAAGTAAACAAAGTTGACAAGCAGATAAACACGGGGAAAAAAATTATCGTCCTCTGCCATACCCGCGCCCTCAACGTCCATAGCCTCCACACCAGCCAGACGAAACGCCTCGGGCGGAGGAAATGGGCCAGCCAGAGGGGCCAACTCGAGATAAGACTCCCCATAACGGCGTTTAGGTGCAGTGCGCCTAACGACCGTGGCTGTAGGTTTAAATCATGAGGGTCCCGTTCCACGAAGAAATGGGAACACCAATGAGCTGTCCCCCGTCGCTGTCCCGACCGAGACATACCCTCCAAAGCGAAAGTAAACAAAGTTGACAAGCAGATAAACACGGGGAAAAAAAATATAAAAAAAATACGATAGTACAAAGTACGCAACGTAGAAAGAATTTCACACGTAATATAAATCAGAAAACGGTCAAAATAAATAACATCTGCCGAAACAAACAACCGTCACTGAAATAAACAGAGGTCGGAAAGTTTCACACAATAATGGCGGACCGCGTGGCACTCCACCGGCACACGTCGAGTAAAAAAACCGGCCGTAAAAGGCACAAAAATAATTTTCAACAACAAATGATTATAGCAATAAGGGCAGATGGGTATTAAGCACACAAACTGCGCAATAAAATGAGTTGACACTCAAACTAAACCGACAAAACAAAGTTTTGATATGGAGCAAGCTCCGGGCCGTCAGCAGGCGCTATAAAAGGAAGAGGAAGGGATATTACTCCGTGGCTCTGTCATCGAGGTTACGTCACGGTAGGGAGGTAGGGATATTTGAATCTGTTGTTTTTGGGCTACAAAGATGGGTGTAGGTATTGTATATGCATACTTAAGTTATGGTAATTATTACTGAAATGAAAAGCATCTTTATTCTCGAGTAGTTTTGTTTTGAAATTCATATGTAACAGAGGCAAAGCGTCGCTAACAGTCATCTTCTGTTGTCGTCTGACATATCGCGTTCTGGTTGAGCATGCGCTACGACAGGTTGCGGGGAACTTTCAAAAACGCTTTTTTTTAGAAACCGAACATGAAGGCGGATGCATTTTGACGTCAGCAGTGTCAAACCTAGGTGTTAGATGAAGCTATTCTTAGCAGAACACACTGAAGATAATATCCTATCTACGAGCCCACCCTAAAACAAGTCGATTCCTAAGATATGCATAGGAATACACCAAGATTAATGTTTTCTTGAACCTGCAAGGGTGTTTCTGGGTCGAAGCCATTTAGAAAAATAATCGAAATGGGAAAGGCGTCAGCAGTGTCAAACCTATGTGTCGGATGAGGTTAGACAGCCACTCACATCACGCCATCTGGGACATATGACATTTTTGTGCATTTCCTGCAAAAATGTCAAGGTGGATAAGCGCCCCTAAAATATACATTACAATCTTCGTGATCTAATAAACATTCTGTCAGTGTTTGACTAATCAGTTTTGTATGTTATTTTTGTTTAGAGAACAGACATATTACTTAGATTAGGACGTACAAACATATATACAAACCATGTTAAAAAGGTCAACAGTATCGTTAACTTTGGGGGTTATCTGTCCCCAAGTCACTGTAATGACCAGTTATCTATAACCATGCTCGATTCATATAATACTTTATGTATGATCGGTCAGAAATTTATTATTTACATCTTTTATATATTGTTATTTATTATTATTTTCATTATACATTATTTAATTGTATTAACCCCGCATAGCTACATCATTATACATGTATCATGAATACAACTATTTCTTGTTACGGGCTGTCATAAATATTTTTCCACTGTGTTTCCAATCTAAATAGATCACCAAATTATATAAAACAAACCGAAAAGTGACATTAATACTATTATATACTGATGTATCAACGCCAATGACAAATAGCATTCCAACATCATGACAAAAAGGAATATTTATGTATATCATATCAACCAGAACTTTGTTTCAAAATCAGAATTAAAATCCATTGAAAATGTTTAATTGTGCAAGTCCATAGAATATTACCTTAATACGTTATGTGCAGTAGGATTGGATGATATGCGGAGGTGTCACATTTAGCTAATTAGCAGCGTACAAATCTTTTAGAAAAATAACATTCACACGAAAAACCTTCTGATGTTGTTTACTTAAAGTGGCAAAATGGCTTATTGATTGTGACAAAGCCACCTTCGTCCATCAGTTCATTTCCACACTCTTTTTAAGTGCACTTTGTCAAATGAACTTGTTAACCGTCACGTAATATGTCAAACGGAGAAAATGTCCACAAGACAAAGTCCTTAATGACCCTATGATGAATTGGAAAATAAGAAAAATCGTCAAAATTATCGTTGACAACATATTGATCATTGCAAAGAGGTGGGCGATCTTGATTTATCTAATCAGGACCATTTCTCGAAAAAATCTGATTTCTGATGGTCAAAGCACAACACCAACTATCTTAAAATGTGTCTGTGTAGACAATCCTGCTATTTCATTTTTGTATGCAGCATAGCATGTTGTTACAAGCAGTTAAAATTGGGAACGGCTTACCTTTTTTCAAATGTCTAGCATTACTATCTACCATACAATTTCTGTGAAATGTTTAGTTTGATTGGTGTATGAAAATATTCAAAGTCTTATTTGTTGTATTTCAAAACATTTTAAATTTTATTTCTGAAAGACTATGCTCCTACTCACACTCTGTTGTTTGTACACTTCGTTCAGAAAGGCTTCGTTTTATCAAACGTAATCTATGAGAGCATTATTGATTCTATATATTTTTATACGACCGTCGAATGGCGGGACGTAATATGTTATCACGCGGATGGGCGTGCGCGAACGGTGTCCGGTCGATATCTCGAGTAGTTTTCGACGGATTAAGTTCAAACTTCAGAGGAAGGTTTTATACATGATAACTCGGAACAAGTTCGATAAACGCAATTATCGGACCGTAATTCATGGAGTAATGGCCGTTTATTCAATTGCCGAAACAGTGCCCGCTCGATATCTCGAGTAGTTTTCTACGCAGGTACTTCAAACTTAATTTGAAAGTTCATTATCATGTTAGCTCAGACAGATTTGGTAACCACCATTATCTAACCATAATTTAAGGAGTAATGGGCCTTAATGTACAACCATACAGATAACTGGTCATCCAATGTATGACTGGCGAATTATGTTCCTCTTTCGCAGTAACCGTGTTTTATATTATATAAGGTAGAATATCCGTAGACATAGTGCCGAAGGTTTTTATATCAAATATGCACTTTAGTTAATATAACAGGGAATATTTCCAGCCAGAACGCGATGCCGGTATAATTGGTTCTTGTGTTGCCAGTACATGCTTCAAAATAATCGAATTGAAACTTTATGAAATATCCCCATCCTATGAAAACAAAACGTGTAAACGTTGCTTGCTGTATTTGGTTTAAATTCTCTCTGAAAAGTGCACTTTTTCTTAAGACTATTATTCTCTTTAACGAGTTCTACCGCGTTATTTTGAAAACGAAACTATTGTGTTTAATAAGAGTTTCCATGTTTGGGTAGAATATCCGTTGACATAGTGCCGAAGGTTTTATATCAAATATGCACTTTAGTTAATATAACAGGGAATATTTCCAGCCAGAACGCGATGCCGGTATAATTGGTTCTTGTGTTGCCAGTACATGCTTCAAAATAATCGAATTGAAACTTTATGAAATATCCCCATCCTATGAAAACAAAACGTGTAAACGTTGCTTGCTGTATTTGGTTTAAATTCTCTCTGAAAAGTGCACTTTTTCTTAAGACTATTATTCTCTTTAACGAGTTCTACCGCGTTATTTTGAAAACGAAACTATTGTGTTTAATAAGAGTTTCCATGTTTGGGTAGAATATCCGTTGACATAGTGCCGAAGGTTTTATATCAAATATGCACTTTAGTTAATATAACAGGGAATATTTCCAGCCAGAACGCGATGCCGGTATAATTGGTTCTTGTGTTGCCAGTACATGCTTCAAAATAATCGAATTGAAACTTTATGAAATATCCCCATCCTATGAAAACAAAACGTGTAAACGTTGCTTGCTGTATTTGGTTTAAATTCTCTCTGAAAAGTGCACTTTTTCTTAAGACTATTATTCTCTTTAACGAGTTCTACCGCGTTATTTTGAAAACGAAACTATCGTGTTTAATAAGAGTTTCCATGTTAAGTGTTGGAGCACCGCGGAATGCTATGGTTTGAGTGTCTGTTTGTCTTGAACGTACGTTACATTTGGCCAGGCTTTGTATCACGTTCCCATACATTGTTTCTAACAAGTTCGTGTAGACTTTCCGCAGGACAAAACTCTCCAATATCTTACTTCACTGGTATAAAAACTCTAGTACAGTACTACCTACACCCGAGGTCATCTGGTGAGCACGTGTTGCTATCTATCATGTAACCAATCCATCAAGCGATCCCAAAGGGAGATAATCTTTACCAAATGTATAAGATTTGCATATGTACATGTACATGTATATGCAGAAACTTTGTGATTCTTACATAATAAGAAGTTCTGTCAATAAAAGGTGAATGCTCATTAGGACTAGGGGTATTTTAAAGAGAAGGAACAAGTTTTAAGGGGAGCATAAACATACAATTTGAGAAAGATCCCTCTAGTACAGTCTGTGAATTAATGATTACAAATCCCAACTGTCAAAATCCAAGATGGCCGCCTATTGGCCATACATTTTCCAGTATGTCTCAAAAGTAAACATGCCTAAAAAGATACCATGGGAAACCTTACATACATATATAAAATTTGGGAAAGATTCCTTTTGCACTTTAAAAAAGTTATAGAAATACCAAACCTTAACCGTCAAAATCTAAGATGGCCGGCTGTTTTTTTTATCCAATCGGCCGAAAGCTGATGATGATAGTAGTCTAAAAAGTATCACAAATATCTCTGTCATTGCTAAACAGTAACACAATTTGTGTGTACAAGGAAATATATCATGTTTTTCAAGAAATTCATTTGCTATTGATGTTTTTGCATCTTTTTACCATTTAACCCTGCAGCTTAAGTTTTCATTCTCTTTAGGGAAGGTCTGTTTTTGTGTTGTTTGGCCCTTTATGGCTTAACTTGTCGATGGAGCGTAAAACAACACACAAAAAATCATCATAGAAAATAAATATAAAGAATACAATATTTAACTATTACAAAATATTCTACCATTTTATATTTCTTGAGAAATTTATATTTACTGTCTTGACACGAAGACTTGGCTGACGGTGAAGGTGTATTCATGGTGCGAGGACACTGAGGTTCACATATTTTCAATTTCACTTAACCACTACTAGAGAAGGTGTAAAAGACGTGTGTTTACCATGCTAGGTAACTCGTCCTACGAATGCTACTTACGACTAGGAGATCCTGCTGCGAGCTGTCTCATTAACCCCTTGTATACGTAGGGGGTATGCACTTTAAAGAAAATATTACTAACATTGTACTTACACCTACACCGAGACATGTCCTTAAACGATTATACCTATTAACAGCACGCTTAACCCAATACACCATAAACCAAACTATCCAACAAGTAAAGGATAAAGATCGTGTAACATTTCACTATGAAAAATAGTAGCTTAAAATCTTTGCAGGACATGCAATTGGACACGGAACGCACATTAAAGCAAAAAACCAGACTGATATCCGTATATTATTATACGATTTTGTCGCAGTTGTTGATGATGTAGGTATCAATTTATTCTATAATAAAATGTTAGCATGGGTGTATTTATATCTTACATTTATTTGTTTCTTCAATTTATTTTTATTAAGAGGACGCAACTGCGACGAAAGCGTATAATAATATGCTGCTGGGGAATAACTGTGGACAAAATATGCTTAAACGAAACAATTGAAGGCATAGCCAAAACAGTGATAATCGTAATATGTTTGCAGTAATGGCCCGATATCTTGCATACATGCGGTGCGAGGTAGAAAGGGGAACCGTCAATCGAAGGCTGTGAATATTACCCATCTTCTAAAATCTTTAGAATTCACGTCTTATGCACTAACGCTTAAAGTAAATTTCACATTCAGATATGAAAAAGTTGTCTTGTCAACATTATTTTGATTAACTACTCTTAGTTAATGTTTACTTCCGAACACGAACTGCATGAGAATCTTTGTAAGCGTCAGTTGATGTTTATAACCGAACATGAACTACATGACAATCTTTGTAAGCGTCAGTTATTGTTTATAACCGAACATGAACTACATGACAGATTTGTTAGCGTCAGTTATTGTGTTTAACCGAGCATAAACTACATGACAATCTTTGTAAGCGTTAGGTAATGTTTACTTCCGAACATGAACTACATGACAATCTTTGTAAGCGTCAGTTGATATTTACTTCCGAACATGAACTACATGACAATCTGTGTAAGCGTCAGTTAATGTTTACTCCGAACATGAACTACATCAGAATCTTTGTTAGTGTCAGCTATTGTTTATAACCGAGTATGAACTACATGACAATCTTTGTAAGTGTCAGTTAATGTTTATAACCGAACATGAACTACATGACAATCTTTGTAAGCGTCAGTTATTGTTTATAACCGAACATGAACTACATGACAAATTTGTTAGCGTCAGTTATTGTGTTTAACCGAGCATAAACTACATGACAATCTTTGTAAGTGTTAGTTAATGTTTACTTCCGAACATGAACTACATGACAATCTTTGCAATCGTCAGTTGATATTTACTTCCGAACATGAACTGCATGACAATCTTTGTAAGCTTCAGTTAATGTTGATAACCGAACATGAACTACATGGCAATCTTTGTAAGCGTCAGTTAATATTGATAACCGAACATGAACTACATGACCGTCTTTGTAAGTGTCAGTTAATGTATATAACCGAACATGAACTACATGGCAATCTTTGTAAGCGTCAGTTAATATTGATAACCGAACATGAACTGCATGACAGTCTTTGTAAGTGTCAGTTAATGTTTATAACCGAATATGAACTACATGACGATCTTTGTAAGCGTCAGTTAATGTTTATAACCGAACATGAACTACATGCGATCTTTGTAAGCGTCAGCTAATGTTTACTTCCGAACATAAACTACATGACAATATTTGTAAGCGTTAGTTAATGTTTATAACCGAACATGAACTACATGACAATCTTTGTAAGCGTCAGTTAATGTTTACTTCCGAACATAAACTACGTGACAATCTTTGTAAGCGTCAGTTAATGTTTACTTCCGAACATGAACTACATGACAATCTTTGTAAGTGTCAGTTATTGTTTACTTCCGAACATAAACTACATGACAATCTTTGAAAGTGTCAGTTAATGTTTTATTCAAGACAATCTATATATAGAGAAATCGGTCAGATTGCATAGGTTGTTCACACATAATCATGCTATCGGATTATAATAGTGAAGTTCATTTACAGTTTACAACAACAGTTCTATCCAGTGGTCTCGTTTGAGGCGTCGTTCATACTTTCCTCAGACTATGATATTATTGCTTGTAAATGCCGATATGTCACACTGTGTGATAGTTAGTGATAAAAAGGAAACAATATACATTGGCGTCACGACAAAAGAGCAAAACTGGCAACATCAAAACAAACCGAACAAAAACATGGTGACAAATACGCTTTTATAATTTGATTTCGATAATTATCTCCCTGTCATATAAATGTTAGTATGAATGCCACTAAAGATTACTACAAACAAGTATATTATCCTGAAAAACACACACAGCTGGTAGAGTCAGTAGACTCTTTCGCATTGTCGGATACTTCATAACTATGAGATACAGGTTACATTGGAGAACGTGAAAGCGGAGAAACTACAACAAGAAACGGAATACTGTCAAGAATACAAGGAAAACTGACGAGACACGGAAAACTATAACGGGAATCGCCAAACGGGCAGACTATACGATCTAATGAGATATGGAAAAAGTAAGCCGGGGAACTGAAGAGACGTGAGAAGGTTAGGAGGCAACGGTGTAGACGGGAAAAGATAATGAGGCAACCGAGAATACGGAAAAAGATAAGGAGGCAACCGAGGATACGGGAAAAGATAAGGAGGCAACCGAAGATACGGGAAAAGTTAAGGAGGCAACCGAGGATACGGGAAAAGATAAGGAGGCAACCGAGGATGCAGGAAAAGATAAGGAGGCAACCGAGGATACGGGAAAAGATAAGGAGGCAACCGAGGATACGGGAAAAGATAAGGAAGCAACCGAGGATACGGGAAAAGATAAAGAGGCAACCGAGGAGACGGGAAAAGATAAAGAGGCAACCGAAGAGACGGAAAAACATTACAATAAGACTCGATAATAAATCACATCATAATGAAAGAAAAATTACATCCGCAAACAACACCAGCTGATCGGAAATATTTACATTTGCCCTGCACTGTCATTATATTACCCTACCAAAATCAATTGCGAGGATCGTGACGTCATATAAAACGTTATGTTATGATCGAAACGTTGGAAATTACTGACCGACACTGGCTGCTCTCTGTTTAATTTCTTCAAAATATATTCCTCAAATGAAATGGCTATAAATCTGACCAATCTGCTGTGCAAAACTTGAAAAGAAACATTAAATATATTTTGAAGTAAAGAACTAAAAACAGAATTAAAATTTAATCATTAATATCAGCTTTGATAATTCGTGAAATGTACTTTTTTTAAAGCACTGATTGATATGAAGGTTTAAGAAGATGGGTAATATTCACAGACATCGATTTACGGTTCCCGTTTCTACCTCGCACCGGATATATGTATAGAGGCACCGGTGAGATTGCTTAGTTTTTTCACACAATATTATGATATCGGATTATGGGTATTAGGTTGAGAATAGTGAAGTTCATCTACAGTTTACAATAACAGTTCTATCCGGCAGTCTCGTTTGAGCGCCGTTTCATAATTTTCTCAGACCATGCTATTGTTGCTTGTAAATGCAATAATTTAAGCGTTAGTGCATTTGCGTTTTATCACACATTAAAAAACTGTATTCATGAGTATGAATGTAATAAATACCTATATCTAACATAAGTTTATTAAGGATAGATGAACATAGTAGACTGGAATGAATTATGTACGCAGCGTTGACAGTAATGACATGTCTGTGCTGTTAGAGGTCGTTCTAATGTAACATTGGTGTCGCTGGGGCAATTACTGGAGCCAGAGGAAGCCAGTGTCGACCGTATGTAAAGAACATTGAACGGTATGGTGAATATAGCCATTTTGCTATTTTATGATCTCCCGTCAAATATTAAGTATTCAGAGATATCTCGTTGTGGCCCTAAGTATTCTTTTTATGACCTCATTAAGGTAGTTAATTGTACTGTCTACATCCAATGAGACACTGTACATCAACGACTAAACTGCTGAAGTTTGTCTGAACATCATCAACAAGAGATTGACACAGTGAATACCTGTGTACCTCAAAACTGAAAAAAGTAGATTTGAAGAAAAAAAAAATGGCAGTTGGGCTGAACTCAGAAATCAGAAAGTTGATAGAATTGATAGTCATACGTTACCTTGACTTAACATTTTGTTAATTATCAGCTCACCCCGTTGCTTGTTTTATGGTTTCTCTCTCATTTGTTATTTCAAAGTTTATATCGATTATTTTGTTTGAGAAAATAAACTAAAATTCACCTGTAAAAGGCTGTTTACACTGTTATAAGAATAAAATTTAAATAATGTGGATTGTTGCTTTTTTTCTCAAATGCGCACTTTCTGAAGGCGAACCCTCTGATTTTAGCTTTTCTCTTAACCGTTGAAAATTACTCAATTTATTCTGATATTTTCATTGAATTGTTTCATTGTTGTATTCTTAATATCATAGTCTTTATCTAGATGTTGCCAATGCCGGTAAATGACGGATAATTGTGCTCATGACGATTGCCATGTCAGCAAAAACAGTTTGATCAAAGTGCTCCTCATTCATATGTGTAGGAGGTCTTTCTTGATATAATGAGATATAACAGTCTTTTAAATCCTCTAGGTGTTATCTTCAATTACCACGATAATGATGCTGTCTATATGATATTTTGATCTAAAAAAACATCGACTGCTAGAGGCTATTTAATTATTTTCAAGTTAAAGTTGGTTGCAATACGTGCCTCCAACATTATGAAAAGGTCAATATAAACGATGCTATAGACATAATTTGATACGATTGTAACTTGCACCTTAGAAATTTCCAATTTAAGTATTAGCTAACCCAATTTTTCAAAATAAAGCCACCCGACAGAGTTTAACGACTCTACAAAACCTTGCATTGACAAAAATCAAGGCAATTAGGTAGCAGTGTACAGTAGCGTACGATGGCCTTGGGTGATATTTGTATACAATGAATAACCCCTGTAATATAACATGTATCAAAATTAAAATAAAAAAAATCAGCACTAAAATTGGCATATACATGATGAAGTGGACTATGTGGGCTTCATATTTAAAAAAAGAAAAATCGAATTTGGTTTGAGACTACAGTTTTCGGCATTTACAAATCTGTGTCTACACAACAAAAGCTAGCTTTTCATGTAGTCTATTTTTGTACTCAGCACATGTGTAAATATTGTGAAAAATCCACCGGAATGACCTATGCTAAAACGTGAGTATTTCTTTTACCGAGTAGGCGATATTTAATTTCAGACAGGATTTAAGAAAAAAAAACTCTACTTACGGGGGTCAAATTTTGGGTTAAAAATTAAGATTTTTTGCATATGTATATTTTTTTTTGACGTGGTAACAATGTTTTTCATAAGTCCCAAATCTGGGGGAAACAGTTTTTGAAAAAGAAATCAGTCTTCTTAACAGAATGAAATCAAAATGCAGTTTATAAATATGTATATATATGTAGGTGTGTTGTGCAGGTTTAATTCACTATCCATGTTTATGTGAGACATGCCCTTTATTTTTAGGGTCAAGCCATTTCTACTGTACACTGCTACCTTACAATGGAATATGAACAAGCAATTTCCAATTCGTTGATGATGTAGCTGACATCAAATGGAACATATCCGCAAATCGCACCAGATGGGACGCAATGCAGACCACATGACGAACAATTTTATATTTGTAATAATTCTACAACAACGTTCTTCAGATAGATGTCTTCTGACTGTCAACAGCTTGGTATCGTTATTTATAGTTTTGATACGTGTTTTTGAGGAGGAGGAAAGAAAACAAACAATTGACAATAACGAAATTCTGTCTTCGTAATGTCGGTGGTATCGACCTGATACAGCTGGAGATTGATATCCAAAACAGGAACCCACAGGGAACATGTAACTATTTTTCCTGGGCTTGTACTAATTAAGGTCATACTTATTGATGATGCCGCCAATTATTCTGCTGTAAAGAAATCAAGTTCAAACATTTTCCATAGTCTGTTAACATTTTGTAATGAGATAGGCATTCTGTATCCCAATGCCCGTTACCTAATGTGGTGACCCTGCAGAATATTGGTTGCTGTTCTGCGTCTTCTGCCTTTGAGGACTTGTATGTTTATTTGCAAGGAGGTATGTGTCCTCTCATCGTCTAAGGCCATGTGGAGACGGGTACCTAGGGAACACACTAGAAAGAAAAGAGAAAATACAAATCAATAGTGTTGCTATGGAGACAGCAGAACAATTTTGGTTTCTTCTGTATTTTCTCTGTTTAAGACAAAAAACGGATGAGCTGCTCCGATTGTAAAACAAACATTTGTTCATGATTTGTGATTCGACAAAGGATACAGCTTAACTTTAAAACGAGTGATTGAAGTATGCATCCCTTTTTGTTGACAAGGTACCCCTAGATGCATCATTCGATTGGGAAATTCCCGATAATTATTATTTAATATATCGAAAACATTTTTGTTCATCTCACATTAATTGTATTTGGTAAACACCGGCTTTTGATGGCGAATATTTTATCGTTTTCGTTAACATTGCCAAATGACTTTTTCGTCGTGCAGATTCCAGTTTGTCTTTGAGAGGGATTAGTCTGCCAATTTCTCGAGAGTGCCATTAAAAGCCAAATCGTTTAGGAAATTTGTATTTGTTGTACTACAGCAGGTTATTTGGTCACGTATAAAGTAGACCAGCTTATTAAATGGTATTAAGTTGTCACAGTATAGTTCCTTTGGTCAACGCTTTTATACTGAAATCAGCGTCGCATAAAGGTTAACACATAAATGTTTTCATATTGCCTAATCAACTTGAAGCATTGAAACAGCTACATATACAACACCAAAACGTTCCCGACCCCGTGGAATATTTGAAGGTCTATTTAATCTTTGCACAATTACAGTTCTTGATGATATTTCAATAATTTCAGCTAAATTCTACATAAGTTCTGGCCCCAGAATGTTCATGTGCAGATATGGAAAACATCAAAATAATTGTTCTCGAGACATCATCTGCCATTTTATCAGAAGACCTCAGATGCAACATGCTTACACGTGATAGGACTTCTGGTAAATTCTTCCTTAAACTAAAAATGTATCTACGATTCCAAATGTCATCATAACATATCTTTTTATCACTCTACTCATAATGTAAATATTACCAAAAGACATTAAAACGTCTAATAAAGCTTCTTTTTTCTTTTCTTTAAATGGATGTAACCAGGAATATCTCAAATAGGCAGTAAGATGCCGAAATCATAATGTAAAGTTACAAATTATTGTGTCGACTGTCGTCCTACTCATGTATTAGAAAGTATAAAAAAAAACATACATTTGTATGTTAGAAAAAAAATAATACTTATCTTGATTAAAGGTTATGTTTATATTGTATGAGCCTGTAAAGTTGGGGTTTTTTTTTAGATTTAATCCCCAAAGTTGCGTTTCGTGAGCTTGTCGCTACATTTGTATGATACTGTTACCACGCCAATATATATTTGTATGTTTGTCGTGATATGATGATATATGATTACGACCGAATTAAGTGGTCTTGCTGTTATGTTTCAATTATGCTGTCTATGCGATTTCTGGAACTAGAGGCACACCGGTTATTATATGATATTTTATGTCAAAATAAATACGGTCCTACAGCCACGTGAAATAATATTAATGCAAAACAGAAGTACTTTTATGTAGCACAAGTTGGCATCAGATCGACACTATCGTAAGGAGGCAATTACACCAACATATACCTTGCCGCTAGCACACATGTATTGCACAAAAGAAGACACGTCCTATTTTTTACCAACATTCGTTTCCCTTAGTTTGCTTTTTTTAGGACTTTCCACCCTTCGTAATACACATGTTTTTCTTGTCGTATTTTCGTGTCGTCATTTCCGTATTGCGTATAGGGCATTCCATTACCGTAGTGTAAATTATAGTAGCACCGGGTAAACAATAGTACACGTGCGTGACGTGATATGTCAACACCCGATATCGAGACTTAACTTGGAAAGGTGTAATCACATGTACTTCAGAAATAAAGCTTATGATACAAAGACATTAATTAACTCACGGGAAAACACTGACATACGATCAGACGATTTCAAGAAGGTCGTATATGAGGCGCATGGAATGCAGACTGATGTGTTTTGTTTACCGACCTCACCTGTACGTATCACGTGCTAACAGTAGTTCACAAGCTCTTGGTCGCTACGACTTTTGTTGTCGAGCGAGTTACGCTCTGTCAGATAAATCGGTTCACAAATTACAATAACTCTGTGAAAAATAGTGGTTTGTAAAATATCAAGATCCCTATAAAATGCAAGTGCATGTGCGTGCACGAAATAACGGCATACCATGCGATAGCCTATGGTTACATATGTACCCAACATGTTAATATACCATGTGTAAGCGGGCTTTGGAATGATGTCCAAAGTGTACATGATTGAGAGTAATTTTATTCCATAAAAGAACAGTAAATTGACAAATAAATATAGTTATTTAATTTATTGCCGTCGTTTTTTGGTATATTAAATAAAATAAGTGTCCTTGTATCAATTCTATCCCTCTGCAAAAAGTTCCGATTTTTTTCAAGGTAGACAACTCTCATCAGGATCAAAATAATTGTAAAATGTAAAATAAATTAATTATAAAGACTTTGTGTGTATTTGGTTCAATTTGTCACTCTTTTTGTATGAAACTATGGGTCCTGTTAGCTTTTGGCTTGTACTTAGTAACTTTTATCCATATAGTTTCAATAAAAAACGCTTTTTGTAACATCTTGTAGATATTTTATGATAAATAAAATATTGGTAGGGTTGATTAGCAATGTTTCCTTTCATTATTTTATTGTTTTAATAGTTTTGAACAATGCCACATGCTCAAAGTGTTGAATTTGACAAAAATTCAATTTTTCCGTATTTTTTTCAAAAAAATCCCCAGTTTATCGGAATGCTTAGATTTTCATAAATCATCTCTACATAGTGACATAACCATCATGTGAAACTTTCATTGAATTCTGATGGCTAATTGCGAAAGGGTGGAGCCTCCTTAAAGGTAATCTTAAGAATCGGAGGGTTGTTCATCCTTCCTTTTTTCTTATACATGGAATCAATTAACCCTTTTATAATATGCGCATGAGCATGGAGGAGTATGTGCTACCACTTAGATGGTTTTGATTTTTTTTTTTAACCAGCTATGACCTTTATTGGTGTTGTGTATGCGTGCAGGAGCCAGGGTATGTTAGTGTAATTGCCTCCTAGTGATAGCACGGATCTGATGCCGACTTTATAGTGCTATCTCGATGAAATACCATGCGGAAGGCACCCAGCACCACATTCACAGCGGTCACATCACGGGTGAACCAGTTATTGCCATTACACTAATGCTGCACGTTAAGCAGGGGAAACATCTACCTTTTTAAAGGACTTTGGTGTGACCCGGTCTGAAAACAGAACCAATTGCCTTCCTCACGGACACCTCCTTAAATGACCTAAGCTGTTGATAGAGCGTTAAACAAAATGAAATCAAACCAAACTAAACCTAACTTCCAAAATCGAGGTATTGCCACGCAAGGCGCTATGAAATAAAAGATACTTAAAAGTAGGGAGAAATGCAAAGATACCAAATATGCAATTGCTGCAACAGATTTCTTTTGTCCGTTTTTTTGTTGTTTTCAAATAGAGGATACGAAATCAAATCCCCAATTTAGCAGGGAGTTCATACATTAGTCTCCTCTTACGTTGCATGCACGGAGTAACAGTAGGTGTAAAATGTATCACTGGAATCCACATGATATACCTTGCAATGCTATTTTTGTCTCTAGCTTTGTTTTAATCTTTCGGATTGTATATGCCAATAATTTTGCAAAAAATAGACCAAAGTCATTCATTTTTTACAGCTTATTTATTTTCCAAAAAAGTAAAAAAAGAACTATTTCTCTGTCATTGTAGATATTTATTTCAAATATAGTCGTTTCAAGATAACCCTAATGCTGTCAATGTGTTGATGGTTAGAGGATGTCTTCTCGGAAAGCATGGAGACTTGAAAAATAAATATGTTCATGTGTAGGAAGATAAATTGTTCTTCAGGCATCATCTGTCATTTTATCAGGGGCCATCAGACTCATCATTCTTGTTATAACACAACACTTGTTATCATCCTCACTTTTACAATAAATATAACCGAAAGATAGTACAACGTACAATGTCATTTTACCTTCAAACGTAAACCGGCTGTCCTCCTACATATGTATAAAAATGGTATCAAATAGAATATGTTAGAAATAACAATATCGATCTTGGTTAATGCTTTGTAAATTGTGTTATCCTGTTGAGGGATGTCGTTTAAAAATATAATTCTCCCCAGTTGTGTCTAGTGAGTTTGTAGCAATGACACAGTTACCATGCCTACATATTTGTAGGTCTGTCTTGATATGATAGTATATGATTACAACCAAGGTAAGTGGTCTGGATGCTATTTTTTCAATTATGCTGTCTATACGATTTCTGGATCTTGAGGCACACCGACTATTATCAGATATTTAATATATAATGTCAATTGAAAACGTTCCTTCATCCACATGAAAATATTTAAAGCCAAAAAAGGGGATGTCGAGGAAAAGGCTCGATATGTATGTAACATGTAGCTTAGTAACTCCAAGTGTTAAGTTTTAGTCTTATGTTATCATAAATCAACCTCATATATTGTAGCGCCTTCACAAAACCCCAATCTGTTGCAAAACCATATAACGCATATGTATATGCAATACAATAAAATACATTTATTCGGCAATTAGACACGGAATTTTTGTCATGAACAGGATGCAATATAGGAATGTTTTGCAGTAAACATAAGTTTAACATATAAATAGATCACATCCAGTAGAACGTAGATATGGGTAAAGCATCGAGAAGAAAACATAAAACTACGTATAGTATTTGCTTAACAATAAATCAACAACATTCTTTATATATTGTTTTTCTGTTCGAGTTATTGTAAGTCATTCATCTCGAAAAGAATCTTTTCTGTTCTATGACAAATAAAGTTTTATGTCATTTAATTATGTGGACTGGATTTGTTGAAATGTGGAAAAAAGAAGATTTCAGAGAGCCATTTAATCAATCCATTGAACATGGCCTTCGTTAGTTTATTCCTTCAAGCGTGTTATTTATTTTTATGTCTTTTGTCTTAATCCGTAGTAGACGTTAATAGCCAAAGGATGGAAATTCAGAAAATGCATTAAAGCACTACACATACTTGAGACAGTTTTCAAACATCGCTGCCTTCGTGACAGTATGATTGAAGCATGCATCGCCTGTCATTTCAGCCCTCAGGTGCACCATATTTCTAGATTTCAAATGTTCTTTTTGTCACAATAACTTTTTTGTTGACGAAGCTATTGTCATCGTTAAAGTGAATTAGCAAAGGATATTACTGTTTGTTCACTGAATATAATCAAATGTGTTCTTCTGTTCTTTAAAGACTTCCAAAACGACATATCTAACCATTGCCACTTTTGCTTTTCACGTTAACATTTGTCTTTCATCTTTCCTTTTGTTTGATGTAGTTTCCTTTACATTTAATTTGTCATAACGAACTTTTAATTGTTGATGGGCCATTAAGAATGCTATGATCAAAATTACCTTTAAGAGAGTTAAGCTGTATATATCTAATTTAACCCTTGTACTGTCTAAGTTGTGAAGGAAAGTTGTGGTTTGTTTTAGTTCTAGCGATTTGGCTATAAAACAAATTGTTTCTTTTACTAGAATCATTTTAAATGTATAGAATAATGCATAGATAGATAGATATTCTTTATTTCCTCTTACATAAGAGATTATACACATAAAGACACATTTCACATATTACAGAATATCGGGAAAAATCTACAGAACAGAGTTCATATCTTTCAAGAGGTGTTTAATATTGGTGGCTACTGCTAGCATAAGTTGCTCCCATTCGTCATCTGGTAGTGATACTTTAGTTCGATCTCCAAGAAGGAAGTTTGTTTGGTCGCTTTCTTCCAAAAATGAGAAGTCAGTGTATGAATTCACATTTATACAGTCTACAACTTTCTCTAAAAACATATCTCTACTATGAAATAGGGCTGGACATTCGATGACAAAGTGTGTCACAATATCACTACTTTCTTTCGAGCACAGTTTACAAACAACGCCAGTGTTCTCCCAAGTAAATGATAATTTGAGGATATACACTATGTCCCACGTAAACGGTCTATATTTAAAGCTAAGAAGTAATAACGGGCTAGGGCCTTGTGTCGTATGGATCACAGAGTAACGTCGGAGTTCGTGTTTTTCACTCAGTTTTTCTCTCCATTTATTGTAATACCGGTCTGACATAAATTTGTCAATAAAGCGTTTCCATGCGTATTTTGGTATAGTTATCGGGCTAACGATAAAGTCTCTGAATAGACACTGTATTTTAAATTTCATGAATGTTTTGCAAACGTCTGGAATAAATCCTCGTTGGTTTACCGATGAATATCCATACAGAAAACTACTCATTCTAACAATAAAAACGAGTTTCCACATAAAATCCATAGTTCCATTACAATAACTTTTTTGTTTGACGAAGCTATTGTCATCGTTAAAGTGAATTAGCAAAGGATATTACTGTTTGTTCACTGAATCTAATCAAATGTGTTCTTCTGTTCTTTAAAGACTTCCAAAACGACATATCTAACCATTGCCACTTTTGCTATTCACGTTAACGTTTGTCTTTCATCTTTCCTTTTGTTTGATGTAGTTTCCTTTACATTTAATTGGTCATAACGAACTTTTATTTGTTGATGGGCCATTAAGAATGCTATGATCAAAATTACTTTTGAGAGTTAAGCTGTATATATCTAATTTAACCCTTGTTCTGTCTAAGTCGTGAAGGAAAGTTGTGGTTTGTTTTAGTTCTAGCGATTTGGCTATAAAACAAATTGTTTCTTTTATTAGAATCATTTTAAATGTATAGAATAATGCATATAGTACATGTTAGTTTAGTTATGTATTTGACCCGCTGCTATTGTTTTTGTTTTGTATAGTGACGTGATTTGTAAACACAATTGTCAAAAAATGTGTCTCCGCGTGTATGTAGCTGTGACACAGCTATACCATAACTATCCAATAGTGTAAGTTTGATCGTAGCCATCTTCAATTTTTTCTGAAGGTCATTTCGGATATAATTAAGTTTTATGTTTCTTATTTTAATTATGTTGCTCGAATTTGGGGAAAGGCACGACAATTTCGATAATGGATTATTTCCGTTTTCCTATTCTCAAATGTCATGTTCTAAAACCTGAGTTTACATTTTAGAACAATTTATTTCTGTATCATTATCCCAATGTGCGGTTAGGGACGTGATAAAACGAGACCTTTGTCCTTGCAGCAGTGTAATTAAAGTATGCATCACCTGTCGTGCATCCGTCGCCATGCGATGCAACATGACATTCAGGATTTCTAGATAATACATGTTATATACGCTGAAAAATTATTTTATCTTACATTTCCTGAATTTTGATAAGATTACTTCTTGATGTTCTATAACGGACCTTACTTAAAACGTATTGTAGGTAATACTGAATCGGTCAAAATTATAAATAAATAACCAACACAAATCCCTTCGAGTGAGAGTCAGAGAGGGTCAGATGATCTAGAAAATGGCCTAATAATGAAATTGGAAAATAATTATGCAATGTAATTGTCATTGTCTACAAGAACACCAACAGCCATCTCGCACAAGCCGCAAAAAGCTGTCTGGGAAAGGGTAAATAATCGAAATCAGAATCCAACTACAAATAATTATATATTTGTTTTAACTTTGACCTTTTTAGGTTCCAAAGTTCGTTATATCTTATTCTCTTGTTACAAATATACAACCCAACCGATGTAATGGCTTCACAAAAGAACGTTCTTCGGTGTAACAGGTACAATTTACACCATTTAACAGTGGCATATATTTCTTTTTTTCCTTTACCTACTTTTCTGTAAATGGTATTCTTCTACATAGTTTTCAGTTGAGCATGCTTGTTTGTTGTAAGATTTGTTCAATCCGTCTTGTTTTACAGTGTCCATATTATACATTAAATTACTTACAGTCTAGCTATCTATTTACAGTTAAAATTACAATAACCTAACAGTTTTGGTAACTGTGACCTGTGCATTTATTAGCGCAAGGACATTTAGTCAATGTCGGCCAATAACTGTGCGACTTGATAGTTGATATAAAATGTGATAAAAAGAAATAATAGCTGCAAAAGTGTTTTTTATGTGATGTGAGAAGTGTGGATGTACTTGTATTTCAAGTATTTTAATTAAGAATTAGTTACATCCCTTTATTTTTTGTGGTTATAATTTTAATTCAAAATTGATATAAAATAAAATAAAATCCAAAGTTACAGTATCCACCACTTTAGCCACCCCTGGAGAGAATTTATATAGGCTTTGCCTGTTATTCCATCCAATTGACATGTAACAACTTCGTCAATAAAATTTGTTGAAATGATAAAGATCAGTTTTGGCCTAAAGCTCAAAGACTTTACACACATCCAAAGCAACTAAATGCTAAATTTGATAAAAAGTTTGTTTATATTAAGCAAGTGGTGTAAACGCGATATTATGTTATCAAGACCTTGCATGTATGTACTTAATGATAGTTGTCACGAGGACTTCTTCAAAGTGTTCTTTCATAATTTGTAAAATGAAATATACGTTCACGATGTATCACATGAACCTGTTTTAGTTCACAACACGTGACCATACAATGTTCCTTACTGAATGTAGTAGCAGAAAAGAAACATCAAGGTTGGTTATCAACCTTAAGCAAGTATGTATGAGTAATGTAGCTCTTTATAACCACTCCCGTTGTAACAATAACAAATGCTGTCCTTACTTTTCCTTATCCTTGTATTTACTACGTCCTCCGCTGTCACGTTATCAAATGCTGTCCTTACTTTTCCTTATCCTTGTATTTACTCCGTCCTCCGCTGTCACGGTAACAAATGCTGTCCTTATTTTCCTTATCCTTGTATTTACTAAGACCTCCGCGTTCACGTTATCAAATGCTTTCCTTACGTTTCCTTATCCTTGTATTTACTACGTCCTCTGATGTCACGTTAACAAATGCTGTCCTTACTTTTCCTTATCCTTGTATTTACTAAGTCCTCCGCGTTGACGTTATCAAATGCTGTCCTTACTTTTCCTTGTCCTTGTATTTACTACGTCCTCCGCTGTCACCTTAACAAATGCTGTCCTTACTTTTCCTTATCCTTGTATTTACTACGTCCTCCGCTGTCACGGTGACAAATGCTGTCCTTATTTTCCTGATCCTTGTATTTACTAAGTCCTCCGCGTTCACGTTATCAAATGCTGTCCTTACGTTTCCTTATCCTTGTATTTACTACGTCCTCCGCGATCACGTTATCAAATGCTGTCCTTACTTTTCCTTATCTTTGTATTTAGTACGTCCTCCGCGATCACGTTATCAAATGCTGTCCTTACTTTTCCTTATCCTTGTATTTACTACGTCCTCCGCTGTCACGGTAACAAATGCTGTCCTTATTTTCCTTATCCTTGTATTTACTACGTCCTCCGCTGTCACTTTTTCAAATGCTGTCTTAACTTTTCCTTATCCTTGTATTTACTACGTCCTCCGCGTTGACGTTATCAGATGCTGTCCCTACTTTTCCTTATCCTTGTATTTACTACATCCTCCGCTGTCACGTTAACAAATGCTGTCCCTACTTTTCCTTATCCTTGTATTTACTACGTCCTCCGCTGTCACGTTGTCAAATGCTGTCCCTACTTTTCCTTATCCTTGTATTTACTCCGTCCTCCGCGATCACGTTATCAAATGCTGTCCTTACTTTTCCTTATCTTTGTATTTAGTACGTCCTCCGCGATCACGTTATCAAATGCTGTCCTTACTTTTCCTTTTCCTTGTATTTACTACATCCTCCGCTGTCACGTTAACAAATGCTGTCCCTACTTTTCCTTATCTTTGTATTTACTACGTCCTCCGCTGTCACGTCAACAAATGCTGTCCTTTCTTTTCCTTATCCTTTTATTTACTACGTCCTCCGCGTTGACGTTATCAAATGCTATCCCTATTTTTTCTTATCCTTGTATTTACTACGTCCTCAGCGTTGACGTTATCAGATGCTGTCCCTACTTTTCCTTATCCTTGTATTTACTACGTCCTCCGCTGTCACGTTAACAAATGCTGTCCCTACTTTTCCTTATCTTTGTATTTACTACGTCCTCCGCTGTCACGTCAACAAATGCTGTCCTTTTTTTTCCTTATCCTTTTATTTACTACGTCCTCCGCGATCACGTTATCAAATGCTTTCCTTACTTTTCCTTATCCTTGTATTTACTACGTCCTCCGCTGTCACGTTAACAAATGCTGTCCCTACGTTTCCTTATCCTTGTATTTACTACGTCCTCCGCTGTCACGTTAACAAATGCTGTCTTTACTTTTCCTTATCCTTTTATTTACTACGTCCTCCGCGTTGACGTTATCAAATGCTGTCCCTACTTTTCCTTATCCTTGTATTTATTACGTCCTCCGCTGTCATTTTAACAAATGCTGTCCCTACGTTTCCTTATCCTTGTATTAACTACGTCCTCCGCTGTAACGTTATCAAATGCTATCCCTACTTTTCCTTATCGTTGTATTTACTACGTCCTCCGCGTTGACGTTATCAACTGCTGTCCCTACTTTTCCTTATCCTTTTATTTACTACGTGCTCCGCGTTGACGTTATCAAATGCTGTCCTTACTTATCCTTATCCTTGTATCTCAAATGCTGTCCCTACTTTGCCTTATCTTTGTATTTACTGCGTCCTCCGCTGTCACGTAATCAAATGCTATCCCTACTTGTCCTTTTCCTTGTATTTATTACGTCCTCCGCTGTCATTTTAACAAATGCTGTCCCTACCTTTCCTTATCCTTGTATTTCCTACGTCCTCCGCTGTCGCGTTAACAAATGCTGTCTTTACTTTTCCTTATCTTTGTATTTACTACGTCCTCCGCTGTCACGTTATCAAATGCTATCCCTACTTTTCCTTTTCCTTGTATTTATTACGTCCTCCGCTGTCATGTTAACAAATGCTGTCCTTTCTTTTCCTTATCCTTTTATTTACTACGTCCACCGCGTTGACGTTATCAAATGCTATCCCTTCTTTTCCTTATCCTTGTATTTACTACGTCCTCAGCGTTGACGTTATCAAATGCTGTCTTTACTTTTCCTTATCCTTGTATTTATTACCTCCTCCGCTGTCATGTTAACAAATGCTGTCCTTTCAAACGTCGTCCGCTGCCACAGTAACATGCAATACCCTTTATAACGCCTTTTTCTGTAAAGGGTGGAAATATTGCCCTCCGTTGTTACAGTAAACTATTTCTGTTAGTACTACCGATGTTGCTGTATAAAATACTTCCCTGCAGGTAAGGCGTAAGAATTGTACCTGCTGCCCCCAATTGCATGATCGTAAGAGGCGACTAAATTTGGGACCTTATCTCTTCTCTCCTTTCTAAATAACCCTTTCCTCCTAATGTCTCCCTTGACAATGCCTCACTTTTGGCCATTTGTTGAGCGTTCGCCCCTGTGAGGAAGGCTTTGGGTTCTGTCCCCTGGCCGAGATATACCAAAGTCTTTAAAATGATAGTTTCTACTCCTGCTTAACGCTCAACAAATTAGGAGTGGGACGACTGTTCCGCCCGTTGTCAGTATAATGTGACCGGGTGGGGCGTCCTGCTGGGTGTCTTCAGCAGTATGTTTCAGTGAGGTGGCACTATAAAGTCGACATCAGTTCCGCGCTATCACAAGGAGACAAACACGAACATATAGCAGCCTCCCAAAATACACACACATACACTACACGCATGCATCTTGGACACAGTCCTTAAATGACCTTAAATGACCTTAGCTGTTAATAGAACGTTAAACAAAATAAAAAAAAGTATAAAATACTGTTCACTTTAACAGTAACAAATGCTGCCCGCTGATGTAACGGTAACAAATATTGCCAACCGCTATGCGGTAACGAAAAAAGTTCTCCGCTGTTGCAGTTGAAAATAAACTCTCAGCTTTAACAATTACAAATATTGCCTTTCAAAACGCCCTCCGCTGATAGAGCTGAAATGATGTTCGTACAAATATTATCATAGTTTCGATAAAGTACAAACAATCGGCAATCAATTACTGTACTATGTTTATGAATTATTTCAGTATATCAGATTCACCATTAAGTGGAACGTATACGTCGATCAATCAATAGCTTTGAACTCCTAGACAAACCCTAATCTTAATGTATCGCTTGTCTTATCGCTATCGGCAGTATGGTACCCTTAGTATTGTTGCGTTTTGTGGATAAGGAAAACGTGATATGGACACCATCCGGACAGACTATTTTCTGGCGATATCGACCTGATGGGACGGAGAGTCAATAGCTCAATCGTGATCCTATTTGTCTCAGCGAGCTATTTTTTTTTGTTATTTTAGTAATCCCAATGTTTAGCGACGATAAGTTTTGCTGTAAATAAATCAAGGTCAGTCATCTTCAACAGACTGTTAAAGTTTTATCAAAACACTTTTTTTATTCTATCGTTTTCATTGTTGACTTAAGAGTCCAGTATCCAGCACACTTTCACATATGCACGCACACATTGAGGCACGTCCTATGCTACTGATAGGACGCTAAACCTGTAAAACTAATTACAACCAAAATCTGTTTCGATAAAGGAACATGCACTTTTGAACTTTTCGTTTAACCTATTATTTGTTACACGATTAATTATTCTTACTGAAATGGTTTATAATTGTAAGCTGCACTCAGTCTTCTTAATCCTGATTTTCGCTAATGTTAATTATCAGATAATTGTGTCCAGGGAAGCATTCCAACGCATCTCTCATGCTTATGGCGCAAACAGTGCAGATCAACACAAGAAACAAGACAGTTATCTTTGCTACAGAGTAATATAAGTATGCGTCACCTGTCTTTTTTCTTGCACCATGTGAAGCATCATGTACCCAGAATTTCGGTAATTCTTGTATATGTTGTTGTTGTTATTGACTTAATGATTTTTTTTAGGTCTTTCTGGATATAACAACTAACGATTACAAACACACAAAATCACCTGGATTTTGTTTTCAATCATGCCGATTATGATGCTGACATCATACTTTATTTTTCTACCGATACACTTTACATTTATGGCAGTTTTGAATACCCTTCAGTATTATTGTCATATTGAATATGTGCCTCCTCTGCAAATTCGGGGGACGAATGTATTTTATTTATTACTGCTCATTTTTAAAGGAGCCAACAAACGTGTGACCCAAATACAGAATATCTTTTCTCCTGGGTCTTGTTCCTAGAGAATATTGACGTAACAAAACATCATCCGCATCGCCATTTACACCCCTTGCATCACGGGGGCTCTGTTTCGTTTTCCTTACTGCTTCCGTTTTTGCGATGTCTCCCAAGGTGCTCACCAATGACTAAATCAGTTACAAGGTCGTTAAAATCAAAAATAAGCAACAAGAAAAGCTACAAAAGCATAACCTTGGTGAATTCGAAGACATCATTTATTAGTATTGAGACTTTTACGGTAGTAACTTTAAACGTGTTACATGTACATACAGGCAAGGATTTAAAAAATGTACTTTAAGGATGTTTGGCTTATTATGATTATTATTACTACTACATTTTTCGTCCTATCAACCACTGAAATTAACTAGGATCGATGAATACGCGATGATATTGTGGATCGTGTACGTACGTCACATCAAGTCGAACGTGCAAAACGAACTTTGCTTAATTTTTAAACTTATGTTACTTTTTGTAAAGTGGTTGTCTGATTATTTTCAGAGACATTTTGCCGTTAATATGAGAACGTGAAGATGGCGGGAGAAGAAACGTGATATGAACACCGTCTAAAGAGCCTATTTCATGGGTATCGACCTTATTGGACAGAGGGTGAATAGCTCCAACTCCAACCCACCGGGAACACATAACTATGTTATGTCCCCTCAATCGTTGTCTTAATTGGAGTCGAATGTAAAGTATATATTCCATCCCGGTACGGTATTCCCTGACATTTAATGCTATATAACGGAGAGACGATGGACGTACCTTGTGTAATGTATCGGTTAATGTCGTGGAGATACATGTAGACTTCGGGCCAATGGTCATTTCCAAACCTTATACTGGTCACAGGGGTCCTCCACAGATCATCTAAATTGTGTTTACATTTCGGCGTTCGTGCCAGAAGCCCTGCCGGCGATTAGGTTTTCTTCGCTAAATGTGCAGAATGAGGGAGATATATCGCGGTGATGACGTCTCCGGGGGGCTGACTGAGTCGTTACGGTGGAACCCGACCACGAGGATTAGCTAAATTCTGTTTGGTGTTGAGGAGTACACTCATCACAGTGAATGATGGGATGGAGGGTACGGATGACCGGACAGACGACATTTTGATCAAATTGAAACACGCAATTTAGTGACACGGAAGACTAAGGTCATTGAGTTGGAACAGGCTTATGTGTACCGTAATCGCACAGACAGATCATTATTTTATTGTCGTTGGGGTTTTATTCCGAATCGTAGTATTACAATGTTTTGAATAATGATCAGCAAATGCCTGATACATGATTACGCCGCAGAAAATAGTGTGCGGGGGCAATGATTTTTCATTACTTACAAAGAGTTTCCAAGTAAAAGTGCATTGTATGGATTTCCAGTGAAATGTATGTACCAACTTAAAGTTGTTACTGTGTAAAGGTTATTGAACAAATCGCTGAGATACAGCAAAACCTACCGATCACTCTACTCCCGCAAACTCACCTGGTCGATAATTAAACCCGGAATTTGTAATGCCTCGTTTTTACTACTACTTCCGGAGTTTAAAGTCTTGCCATTAATACGGAAGTATACGGGTCTCACAGACGACCACATAACTCTGATACTATAATACAATTCTTTATTTATTTCACGAGGATTACGAACAGCCCAAGGGCTACTAGTCGTTTTCCTCACATTTAACAAACAAGTGAACGGTACAACATTTACATTATTAACATACAGTACAAAATACAGGAAATGCATGAACATTTACACTGTTCACTCGCACCACTTCATGACACATACCCGCTCTACGCTGAACACTTAAAAGATGTGATTCTACCTGCGTGCAATTGTCAATTAAAATATCACCTATTCTAATGTTGATCGAATAATAGATTTATATAAAGCTTCCATACACGAACGAGGAATAATATAACATAAAGTAAGGAAAATATTTAGAATTTTGTTTGCTTTTGTAACTAGATCGGAGATATGAGATGTCCATGTTAAGTTTTCACAAAGTTTTCAACCAAGATGCTTGTGTGTAGAAACTCGCTTTATAGCTATATTATGTAATTTGATAGTAGGCGTTATTATGTTTGGTTTCTTAGAAAGCATTACAAGTTCTGTTTTGTTTGGACTGTAAGTAACTAGCCATTTGTTTGGCCATAAAGATATTTTTTGTAAGTCATTGCTTAGCATTGTTACAGAGGTTTTGTTTAAAAGTTCTTTAGAGAGAGATGTGTCATCAGCAAAGAGGCTTATATCACATTGTAAATTATGGTTACATCTTTTGTAATATCATTTATGTAAATTAAAAAGAAAAGAGGACCTAAAATAGATCCCTGTGGAACCCCAGCATTTGTATACATAGAACTGGAGGCTTTACCATTAAGAACGACAAACTGCTGTCTATTATTTAAGTAACTTGAGATCGAGTTCAATAGAACTCCATCTATACCTATACTTTGGAGCTTATACAGTAACCCATGGTGCCACACCTTGTCAAAAGCCTTTGATAAATCTTAAAAAAGTGAACAAACATCTTTCCCATTATCTAGTGACTGATAAATTTTATGTACTATATTAACAAGCTGATTAATAGTAGAATCATTTTTTTTAAAACCAAAATTTTCCTCTTTTAAAATATCATGTTCTTTACAAAAGTCATATATTTGTTTATACACTATTTTTTCAAGACATTTTGATGTCTTAGACAGTAGAGATATGGGTCTATAGTTGTTAACTTGCTTTTTACAGCCTTTTTTATATACAGGACAAACCTGGGATTTTTTCCAAGAAGTAGGGAAGACACCACTTTGGAGGGATTTATTAAATTTAGTAGCCCATAATTAACCTAGAGGTTTTGCACAATATTTAATATTTCTCTTTGATATGATTGGGGTTTATGGATTTTGAAATTTAAATTAACGAAAATGGTATTGTGATCTAGATTGAACAAGGGGTCAAGTACACCACTGTCAGTGACAAGATTAAGATTATCAGTAAAAATAAAGTCCAAGATGTTTGAAATATTTTCAGTATAACGTGTGAATTGGTACAAATTGTTTTGAAGCGATATATTGTATGACCTTAAACCTAGTTCACTATTTACGTGTGAGCCATTCCATTCTTTACATCGATCATTGAAGTCGCCTAATAAGAAAAAAGTGTCTGGACGTTCGTGCCACATTTTGTCAAGATTTTCAGTAAAGTAATTGAGGAAAGAATTTCTAGTTTCTGAAGTTTGATTAGGTGGCCTATATATTGTGCTGATAAAAAGTTTATGAGGATGCTGGGAAAGCTCTAAAAATATGCTTTCAACTTCATTTGATTCACGGTCAAATCTACGTCTACACGAGATAGAATCACGTGTGTAAATAACAACACCTCCCCCATGTCTGTTTCTATCTCTACGGAACAACTGGTGGTTTTGGATGTTTAGAACTGAGTTCTCTATGTTTGGGCCTAACCAAGTTTCAGTGATAGCTATGATGTCAAAGTGTGAGTGGTTAATTAGCACACTTTCAATTTCATCAAGTTTGGATCTGTGATAATTGCATTCATTTGAATTTGACAGAAAACTTCTAGCATTGATATGACATATGGAAAGGTTGTTTTTGTCTGGACCAGGATTAGGGTGAACATCACTTATTATCAAAATAAGGAATATAAAGAAAATGTATGTAATAAATATACTTGGCTCAAATCGAGTACAAACTGGAGGATTGTGTACTGAACACTTGACGTCTGCGCTACTTGAGGACGTATGCTTGTGAATATGTATATACGGATTAACTAATGAATTCCAAATACCGATTGAGCAGCGATGTTGGCTAACATCAATCATTAGGGTTAGAAAACAGAGAGAGAAAGGGAGAGGGAATAGAGGATTAAAAGGATTAAAAGGGCGAGTTGTTCTACAGGACTGAGCTCAAAAATTGTATACTCAGAAGTACAATTTATACAATTTAAAATATACGACAATGTCTACCACCATTATAGTGAATCAATTTGTTACATTATGCGCTGAAAGTGAGCTTAGACACATCGAGGATTTGACATCACTATAATTACGATCGAGGTGGATACTGAAAGAAATGTGAACCACGATGTTACTCTAAAGGGTCATATTATGCTTTGAATAAACGTATAAAAGTATCACTACCAGGAGAAACAAGAAAGAAGTTGTACGGTACACCAAACACTAAATGGAGAACTAAGATCACGTTAGGAACCATTGAGGTAAACTAAAAATGGTAAACACACAGAATCAACATGAAAACATTTACAACTTGATAAGCATGTGACACATGATACATATCCGAACCACTATGGTAAGCACGTCAGAAAGGGAGTATCCTGAGACTATAAACATCATGGTAAATACATATGTGGCATGTAGTGCTAGCAGAGTGTATTCCCTTTTTTCCCCTTTTTTAATTATATAAAAGTAAACTCTAGTGGTGAAAACATTCCAAAAATGGGTACACCTACATTGTGACGTGTGGTAATACGTTGTAATGTGTTGAACGTGAGTTCTATGGTACTATTAACAGTGAGTTAATAGGAATCATATTAAATAAACCATGAAATGAGTAGTTTATATACCGTAAAGGACTTGAATAAACCCGATACTGTACTCCGCGATCAGGTAAATATATTATCCTACAGAATTGAACGCAAAACTTGTACGCTCTGAAGTACAACAAATACTTGTACACTCTGAGGCACAACAAATACTTGTACACTTTGAAGCACAACAAATACTTGTACACTCTGAAGCACAACAAATACTTGTACACACTGAAGCACAACAAATACTTGTACACTCTGAAGCACAACAAAACTTGTACACTATGAAGCACAACAAATACTTGTACACTCTGAAGCACAACAAATACTTGAACACTCTGAAGCACATCAAAACTTNAAGCACAACAAATACTTGTACACTCTGAAGCACAACAAATACTTGTACACTCTAAAGCACAACAAATACTTGTACACTCTGAAGTACAACAAATACTTTTACACTCTGAAGCACAACAAATACTTGTACACTCTGAAGCACAACAAATGCTTGTACACTCTGAAGCACAAAAAATGCTTGTACAATTGTAAGTATTCGACTGAATTTACCACTATTATAATGAGACAATGATACTATCAAGGGTAAAGGTGAAATATTACCATAGTTACAGAAATCTTAACTTCGATATGATCAGAAGACATCTAGTCAGAAGTCCTATCTTTTACAGGAAAGGCGTATCATTCAGGAAATTATGATTCCGGTTCCGCCCTCGCTAAGGTTCCTTATCTTTTCGTTGGTTATAGTTTTTGATTCAAGGGACAAGAGGTTTGTTTTGCTTATTTCTATAAAATTTGCTGATGTCTAAGGCATATCGTATATAAATCTTCCCCGGAACAAGTATTATCATGTACATTTATGTATAAAAAGCAACAAACTAAAGCTCCACTATGTGCTAATTATAACCATTATATGCACTGAATATATAATGTACATATGTACAATATACCTTGTGTATACGTTAAAATTATCATTTGGTACTAGACAAAAAAGTAACACACCAGAGCTACTAGTTTTACTAGTTTAGGACAGATTCAACAAGGTTTGAAATACCGGCCGTGCAGTTGTTCAAAATGCTGTATGTAAGTAATCAAGTGTTTAGGGTGTTTTTCTATCAACCTTATGCTGTGTATTGATTTTTTTTTTTAAATTGAGAATAAATGTATTGGATGTAATAACTCAATGTACATTTGGCTGAGGTTAATTATATTTTCCCAATTACTATTAGAGCGAATGATTTTTTTGGATTAAATCTTATTTCCAGTCTTTGGTACATATTTTAACTGAATCACAATCTTCATTCAATTCTATCTATGTTGCTTCCATAACTTCGACAGTGACATATCAGGATGTATCATCAGCAAAACACTCGTTGTTACTACTTAGATATCATAATCTCTGTGGTAGGTGTCGAATGTTGATGGACAAACTTACAAACAGGGTTTCAAAAGATGCAGTTTGATGAAAATAATAGACCAGTTTTATGATCACCATTGTAATTTAATGGGAAATAGTGCCATTCTTGATGTAAATGACGGTCGATGTTTTTATTATACTCCTACGTTTGCGGTTTTGTTGTCGCTACATGTACCCCAGTTCTCTTAATGGAGACGTGACATTACTTACATTTGACTTGAATTTTATCCTTGTTCTATTTCCAGCTTCCATGTAACTTTTGCCTTTGTTCATATTTTGCCATAGTTTACTGATTTTGAACTTGAATAACGGTTGTGGTGACGCCAAGTCCTATTCTTTTTTTATTGCATGGGCGTGATACAGACACAGACCGAGTACAGAACCTTTTGGAATAGAAATACATTTTAAAATCCAAAAAGAACATATATTTTCGGTTTCAGTAAGATGATTTCAAATTTATAATTTATAAAGATTCCCACCGACAACAAAGCCTTACAGGTCTGGAATCGAGAAAAGAACACACCTTCTGTTACCTACTGCATGTATCGTTAGAGGCAACTGATGTGGGAACCCCAAGCAGAATGTTTTGGGGTATTTTGGATTTCCTAACGCAATACCTCATTTTTAGCCAAAATGTTGGACGTTCGCCCAGGTAAGGAAAGCAACAGGCTCTGTCGTCAGGCCGGGACATACAAAAGTCATTTAAATGGCAGGTGTTGTCAGTATAATGAGGCCACAAAACCATAAAAAAGGAACAGCCATAACTCCAGCCTACACACAAACTTCAAATGTTCAACTTCCGCCGATCAGCTGATTTTGTTGAAACAACGGTGTACTATTTCTAGAATCTAATAATAACCAACTCTTGATATTTCTTTCATTTTTGAAAGTTGATCTTATTTGATGGGTTTGTTTTGCATTAAACACCGCATATTATATGTTTTAAAAAGTTTATGTACGCACTATTTGAAATTGTCGGTCACCATAGTAAACATCCAGGACACCCGTCGGCAGTAGGCATAACGCCCATTTAAAGCTAATTGTACAGCCGTTGAATATGCTGTTTGCCAAAAAACCTGCATATGTAAATGATGATACTTTTTTGGAAGCAGTGCCCTGTGTGTGCAAGTTGATGTCACGGGGTTTACCCAGCCGGACGTTTGGGTGTTAGAAAGTTCGTGACAATGAGGAACTAATTATGAGTCGGAAGTCAGTATTTAATATGACAATGTTATAAAAAATAATGAAATGAAATTAGAAAAAATAAATGATGATAGAACAATGGTGCACCAGTTATGATTTTTGTAATGTTTATTTTTATTTCTCGCAACTACGTTTTCTCCGAGAAGGTGCGATAACTCTTCTCAGAAACGGTACTATGCGTAGTAATATGATTTGCCATTGTGTGTGAAATCAGCTGACCGGTTGAATGAGAATCGTTCTATTCATAGTGTATTCATTACCTAATGGCAGTTGTTTTCATTTGGTATATTCGTGTACAGAACAAACATCAATCATGTAAATATACAATAATGTACAAGGGTAGTTACAGTATACAGGTATTATCGCAAGGCCCTTTTTGTAGGTACAGTATACCGGTGTTTATAGTAAACCTATATATAAAGATAGGTACCTTTAAAGTAAAGCCTAACTATTGTGAATAAGACAGATGGTTTTACTGTAATGGTAAGAGTATCACCATTTATGTGCTAGCAATCTATTCCCGGCCCTTTTTTGCCAATTTCTGCGTAATTACTGCTTAGAACAGAAGATTTTTGGAATAAACGACACAATAAAGGACTCACACAACTAAATAATTTACTATGTGTTATTACCATACATTTTATCTAATGACTTTAATATTTGAAGTTCAAAACCAGTGACAACTGTCTAGATTCATAAATACACACCTTGCATAAGCTACAAAATTACTTTTTTGGTAGGTTTAGTGGCATATTGGAGTGTCACAGCGTCAAGAAGTTGACAAACAGAAGTTTACGAGCAAAACCGGTGACCCAAAACAGAAACGCCCCCAGACATTTTACTCCTGTGCAAATCCGCACACAGACATGGAAATATATCAAAACTATACATTTTTCAAAAGATAAATACGTGAACATTTCATTTATCTAAAAAGCTATCATCAGTTCCTTATCAAACTTGCTCAGTGGCCCAATAATTAGCCTGAACTGATTTTAAATAGGAACTACAAACACTTGCTGATTGGCTAATTTAGTTGTGCGAGTCATAAACCGGACAAAGGGCAAATATACACAAATTTCGTTGAAACCTGACAGCTGAGCTCGGTTCAAGTCATCGTGAAACTACGATTCAAAATATGCATGAGGATGACAGAAAGGAAGTGAAATGAAATCTAAATTGATCCTTATATCTTTAGGAAACGAGATGCCGACAAAATCCCGTGGCACACCTTTGAAGTCTTACACACAGCTAGACAGTACTTAAATAGCATTTGTACGACATTTGCAGCTAGCTGGAGGCTCGGTTCATAGTACTACATGTATAGTAAATGCTGCACCACATGGTATTTTGGAGGCTCACAACAGGGCGTCATTTTCGGAAAATGGGGGTGGTGGTTGGCGGGGGGAGGGATTTGGGCGGGGCGGTGTTCACTTAATACGCAAGATTTTTGAAAAAAGAAACAAATCATAAAATGTTAACAACTGAAACATCTCGTAAACGTCCTCACAATTTCAGCGATTTGAATATACAATTCAAAAATATATTTACATTTGCGCTGCAACCCACTATATGAACAGTACCAGCATACATGCATTTCATTTGAGTATGAAAGCAGAAACTCTCGTGACGTAACACGTGGTTAACTTATGACGTCATGGATAAACCTTGTTAATTATTGGCGCCATTTTTAGTTATATAGGGCTGTTCCGCCAACGTCGTTTAAAGGACGACGCTTATACAAAACGCAGTAGATAAATAAACTAAATAATTGTTCCATAGTAAAGATGTAAATATATGGTAGCGGGCTTTATGCAATATGGATGTAACCGATTTGCGTTCATACCGGCATGAAAATTAAAAAAACGCCGTTCAATCCTTATATGATATGCAGTCATTTACATTACTCAACGACCACGTTTGTAACACAAATAAACAAGTTAATGCTTTTTTTTGCATTACATTAATACGTAGTGCAGCACAAATTAACAAGAAATCGGTAAGTTCTAAAGTCGGTCAAAATTGTGATATTATTGAGCTTCATTAATTTGTTTGCTATCAGGTCGCACCTTAAGAAGTGGAAGATTATGCAAAGGGGAGCAACTTTGAAATACTCAGAGATTACTAAATGTTTAAAACACTATATCCCTCACATATTTTTCAAAACAAACTTTGATTGGATCCAATCTATTACCTCGATGCATTTAGGTGTTATATTACCGCCCTACAGGACAATTCGGATAGGATATCATTATACTAACCTTCCTCGCCGCATTTTGCTGTGCTTCCGTATCGACGTTTATAACCGATTCTCTATCCCTGTGTGCTGACAATGTTGTTTACTTATCCTATATTATTTATCTTCATTCACAGCAAACAATTGATCAAATGTCCTTTAAATAAACGAAATGCATATAATTTTAAGGACTTGTAAACATTAAAAATGAAAAGACCAACGTCGTAGAAATTTGTATCGCACCTGTTACTGAATATCTCAATTGTCTCCATAAATGAGTAAACACAATTATGATTCAGTTATTATGAGAGACATTGAGCCCTACTATTTACATAACACAGAGTAGACATTACAGGGCCCGTATTCATGAAACTGTTCTCATGCTCAAGAGTGGATTTTGTGCTCAAACCAACTTTCTTGTTACTCACTTAAATCATGATAAACGATTGAAATGTAAATATTGAGAACAGTATTTGGCTTTAACTCTTTTAAATTTTGTTCCAGATAATTGATAATATAATATCTCATTATTAAATTATAAACGGAACAATAAATAAGGCTTGAGTATAAAATGACTACATTTGAACGGAAAAAAACTTAATATCATGTCTTACGACAATGAATTGGTCATTTCAGTTTCAGGGGGGAACATGTCCTGAATAATGAATTTAATTGCCGAAAGCTCGCAATATTATTTTGCAATTACCGTGAAAAATGCAGACCAATTTTACATGTCTACTAACAAATTGAATCCTTTAAATCATACACAACTGAAAAGAGCGAACTAGCGGCAGTAGTTTACGGTAGGCTATATAAACTATACAGCAGTCTTCCTACGATTTTCTTGTTTCAGCTGATAAAAACATAAAGTGATAATTATACCCAATGACCACGCACATCTTCATGATCAACCCTAAGTATGTCAGCCTGAAAAGACACGCCGACATCCATGGCAATCGATGTACGGCCCCGTACTAATCAGATAAGAGGCTAGACAGGCTCACGGTCCCTCGATCCTACCCAATCCTTTCATCTTTCGCTCGATTCGGCTTAGCATTACGTAGACATTGTTTGACAGTTTGCGTTCAAGTTTTGGTCTAGTGAAGTCCACACGATACCTGTGTGAAATTATTATAAACAAAGTATATCCAACATCAGACATGCCATAGTTCGTCAACCGGTGATATAGTTACAAATTAACTCATGTTATCATTGCTGTAAAACGTATACTCTCCGTTCCAAAAGAAATTGTTCGTGACATAGATATATATATGTTCATAATTCCTGTCGGTCAATAACATGTTTCAATCAATTTCTATTTCATTTTTCATTTTCGATCATTATTTTGTTAGTTGCAAGTAAACAAATACGATTGTTTGAGTTGCTCCTCCGTGAGTGCGATGGCAAATTTATTGATTTTATTTCTGACGTTTCTTTCCAAGAACTGTAAAACGATTAATCGTGTGGGGTTTAATGGTATACTGACCTTTATGCGGAATAATTGAGTTATTGTTTACATTGGAAATAAACGAAGTATATGAAAAGGATGCATTTCGACAGTGCATGTACGTACCCACAACCAATTATCTTGGATCAAAACCTCAATGTTAGGAGCACTTCTGGATCTGCTCAATATTAATTCGAAATTCTAATCCTGTACTGAAAAATAGTTCTTTTTATCCCGACGTTACTATTCGAAGCATGAAATCGGTAAAACAAACGTTCATAATTTCTTCATAACAAATAACTAAAAATAAGTGTATCTGACTGGTACATTTTACTCATCCCTGCAGGTCGGGGATCTAGAAAAGAAGACAACTGCTGTTACCTACTGCATGTATCGTAAGAGGCGACGAATGTGGAAACTCCTGCATAATTGGGGATTTGCTTTTGTGTATGTTACTTAGGTCATGAAAGCTTCCAAAAAATTCTGCGTCACTCATTTCAATATCTGAATCTTCAACATTCTCTTTATTTCTAACTAACTTTTATTTCCTAGCGCTTTGATTGGCAACAGTTTACTTTTGGCTTCAATGTTGAACGTTAACATTGGGCATCGGGCGGTCTACAGGACACCTGGAAGCATGTAAAATTGTACAATGTACAACATCCCAAGATGACTGTACGATGCCACCGGGAGCCGTATGATAATCTTAAGAAATCCTTGCGGGACACTTACGGAGAGTTACCCAGATAATATGGCACAAAGACGACCTAGACAACGGTGAATGCTCTAGGGCTACAACGCAGCGCCAAGACCAGTGCTTGTTCATACAGGCACGGCGTCACAGGTTCCAGACAGCAACAGCTTTACGAAATTACCTCATAAATGTTTATGGTGCCCGGGTAGCCACTCGGACAGTTAGGAACCGTCTTCATGATGCTTGTTTAAGGTCACGTAGACCAGCAGTATGAGTTCCCTTAACTGCCCGCCATGGGACCGATTAGATTGACCCCAAGCTTACAGCACTTGGACTCTTCAGGGATGGGAACCGGTTCTTTTTACTGACGAGTCCAGATTCTGTCTCGACTTCACCGACAGGCGCGTTAGAGTATGGAGACAACCTTGGTAAAGGCAGGTAACTTTGTGAAACATGGCCGATATGGGGGAGGTCCAGTGATGGTGTGGGCAGACATAAGCCTTTGTGGGAAAACTTATGGACGATAATGCTACACCACGTAGAGCAAGAGTGACTGAGCAGTATCTACAGCAAGAGATTATTCAACGAATAAATTGACCAATCCGCTTGTCGGATCTAAATCCCATTGAGCATGTGTTGGACATGCTGCAGACAGCTCTCTATTCCAGAAATGTTCACACAAGAACGCTCTAGGAGCTAGGAACACCTTTGGTTTCTGTAGCTGAGTGAAACGCTATCCCACAAAACCGGATACGCGATCTCATTCGGGGCATGCGCAGACGTTGTGAAGCTGTAATTGATGTTCATGGGCGTCACATTTAGGATGAGTTTTGTTCAATTTCGGTTTTTCAGTGAATACCTCGTTGTTACCAATTTTAAGGGTAACCTTTTTCATGTGGCTCATTTTCCGACTGTAATTACAATGTTTGGAATTTTTGCATGCTGATGAATTAAAAGAACAAACAATTTTTCAAAATAATCCCTGTATAAACCAAATACAATATTTATTTTCACATATGCCCAAAAACAAAAGTGATCCGTAACAATATGTGAGTAATATATATATATTTAATCAGTTTTAATATTTTTTGGGGGTATATGAAATTGAGAAAATAATAAATAAACACTTAATTGTCTGTTTATCAAATTCTAGGTTGTTAATTTCAAATTTCATGTACGGATATGCACATGATACAATCATTACATACATGATGTACAATACAGATATACCCATCACTAAATAGCAAAAGTTTACAGTCAAATATATCAATACTTATGCATTACATTGGATTAAATTTCATTTTCATCACACTTTCTAAACCAACAAATACAGGACAAGTTAAAATGTATGTTCAATACAAAATAGTCATCATCATCATCAACCTTCAGTCCTCAAACAATGACAGTGGTATATTACAAAAAGAATTTGTTTGCATTGTAAAGCAGACTTGACAATATAATGTACAAAATGTGATTATTTCATTTCTCCATTAAGAAATTATTTTGTTGACAATTTTCTGGTATTATGCACCTTCTGCGTTTGTTTACCCTTACCATTATACAATGGTATACTCAACCTCTTTTGGAATATACTAAAACTGAAAAGTTAACTGGAATCAAAATATATCTGTGCTGCTTTCCACAGAAAGATACTTCAAACAAATGATTTAACTCCACCGTGCCGTACCGACCTATTCCCCTTGCTGCATCGTGATTGAACACTTTTACGAATAACAGCACTCCATTGTACGAATTACACAACATTCTAAACAAGCTTCCAGTTACTACTAATAATAAGTAACCAATTCGCTTTATCACAACCTAGTTTGTAGGTCATTTCAAAGAGGTTCACAAATTATTATCCGTGGTTATATGGCCTTTGCAACTAGCAAATATCCTTCTCAACTCCCTGGGGAGCATACAGCCGGTGCTGCCATTTCGGTGCTCACAGCTAGCATTCAACAATTCCTGCACTGCACAACCACATACTGATTTACAGCTGAGTAGACTGGAACAAGCGGAGTAAAGTATCTTGCTCAAAGATGCAACACAGTGCTGTGCCGTGAGTCGAACTCGCAACCGTTCGGTCACGAGTCCGGCGTCCTACCACTAGACAGGTGTGTCTACCTGTAACTCTAAGTTCATACAACTTGTGGAATATGCCTTTGTGCTTAACAGTAGCAAACGCTTTGTAGGTATCCAGGAATGCGATGTACACACTGCTATTCTGTTTTAAATTTTCATAAAAACATTCATGGAGGTTAAAAGATGCCGTTGGCAACTCTTTCCTTTCTCAAATCCTTGTTGATTGTTTGGGAATTCTATATTTCCCGTATCTGTCTAGCGTATACTGTGATGCGATTTCTTATTACCGTTTTCATTAGTTTGTATACCACAGGAAGTAGGGAAATCGGCCGGTAGTTTTTCGGATCGTTCTTCTTTTTATGGCCACTTTTGTATATCAGAACAAAAATTCCTCTTGTCCAGGTTAAACACAACACTCTTAGTTACACATAACATTCTTACAGGGTAATTTAGGAATCTTATTAAATGTTAAAATAATACAGAAAAGTTTCATTTAATAACTATTTATATTTATATTTTAATCATTATGTTTAAAGTATATTTTTTTTACAAAATAAAATAACACATTTCATCTTATCATATGTCATATCAGCAGCACAAGGACTACAGAATGGGTATATTATTAGTTATCTCTGGGTTAGGAGGGGTCTGCGGGATCATAGACCCTGTCTGGTTTTTATAGAACACGAGCCGAAGGCGAGAGGTCTATAAAAACCAAAGGGGTTTATGAGCCAGTAGACCCCTCCTAACCCAGATGTAACGAATTTGTCACCCTGACAATCTTTTAGATAGTCTGTTACTTTTTTGTGCAAAGTTATAAGTCACTGTGTGAGTTTGAGTTGTAAGGTGACAATACCTAAATCGGATCACTGTTTGCAAAAATATTTATAAATCAATAAATGTGTCAACAAAACAGTTATAACAATGATGAAGCCTTAGAATAGATAGCCATGTACCTTTTTTTTGTCTACAGATGATTAGTTTTTAAATTTGAATTGCACCAGAAAACGTAATTCAAACTCAAATGTTAGTGTTTTGATAACGTTTTTAAAAATGGGGCGACGTTCGACGACCACTGTATGCATTCTGTTTTGGACTATAGGGATAAATTCACACTATAGAAATACTTTTTGTCATATAAATTCTAAAGGTCATCATAAAATGTGAACATGCTGACAAAAAATATTCATTTGAAGTGTAAGATACTGCAAAATTCAAGCCTTGATCCGATTTGGGTCCTGCTGATGATGGTTTGGTGATCCGAATTGGGTCACCTTACTTAAGGTGGCTCCACACTTTCATCTTTTCGGCAACATTTCGGATAATACACAACCATCTCTGTAATAAGCACCATAGCGGCCCCTCATTGCCTGTTGCGTTTAATTTGCTGTCAATTAAGTAGGCTATTTTATCCTGTGAATGATTTGCACACCTCGAACGCTTGTGTGTGTCGGACGCCATCTTTGTTGCTATGAAGAGAGATTCTAGTATGAGTTATCTCCTCTCGCACGTGCTTTTATAGACCCCGGCAGAGGGGGGTATATAGAAATATAGACCCCGGCAAGATATCCAATCAGAAAGAGTGTTACAAATTAGAAGAGTGACACTTATATATACAATTAATATTTAAATATTTTCTAATCTTTTCATTTGTTATCAAAAAAACTGAAAATCTTATTATTATTGAACTAAATTTGATCAGCTTCCAGCTTTGATAGAACACCACCTTACATAGAAGGGTTAACCACAGCTAAAAACACAGGTAAATACAGGTAAATACTGCCGATACTACTCAGAATCAGACTATAATTCTTCTAACAACCTTCTTCTCCCCATGTGTTTTTAACAAGTGGGGGAACTGAAAACAAGCCGTTCCGATGATTTCGAGTCGGAAAAAATCGGAGGACACCGGCAACTTTTATCCTCGAGCTGAAAACTCCCAGCGACCCATGAGGCGCCTAAAAATAGGCCGATAGTGGCCGATAATCTCCCGGCGTCCTTACGGTTTCCGGGCTTGCCGGCCGATTTTGGCTGAAAAACTAAGCGCCCTGGCGCCTTTTTGTAAAACGGCGCAATAAATGGTCAGCATTAAAGGTAACGGCAACAACTAGTTTATCCGTTGTCAGTATAATGTGACCGGGTGGAATACGGTGGTTGGTGCCTTTGGCATAGTATTTCAGTGAGATAGCGCTTTGAAGTCGGCATCAGATCCGCGCTATCACAAAGAGGCAAATACACCAGCATACCCTGTCTCCGGCACACATACACATGCACACAACACATAGTGGGGCTAATAACCAAAGCTGTTGATATGACGTTAATCAATAGACAATAAATCCAACACTCATGCAGTTTTGCTTTTCATTAACGTGTCTATTGAATTAGTATCCGTCCAGTGGTTATGTCAGTGGTTCTGCTAGAACATCTGGTATTTATTTTCTAGGCAATTTATTGATGGTTTTGTCAAACTCTGAAACTCTTCCTGTCTTTTTATGAACGTGCAGTCGGTACCTGGCCGAAATGGATGCGTTGTGTACTGTTAGTAATTATACTGAAAGGAAAAGAGAAATATTAACGTTTGCTTATCTATATACTGATATTATCTTATTATATATGCATAAAGCTGTGTTTGACTACAAAATTGCATATCAAACTTGTATCATTCCATTTCCTTTGTTTTATAGACGACTGGGATCATTTGATGGAGAGAAACGTCTGGGTCTTTGACAGTAGCAGGCCTATATCTGACCATTTCAATTGAGTATAGTGTTGTTAACCTTCCAGACAAACACCATCAAAGGAACTGGGAAAAACGCACTGCCCCATTATCATGTAAATGCTTGGGGAAAAAATTGGCACTGCTGCATGCAGCTAAAGTAATATGTAAGATTAAGAAATTTGTATAAATCACATTACTTTGTAGTGTATAAAACCAAGTATAATCTAGCGTCCGCACAGAAAGCGTTATAACAAAACGTCAGAATAAAGCAAATCATGCATTGTGCAACGGCGTCAACAAACGAGAACAGATGATACCACAGCGTAAGAAAGCTAACCAAAATATACCAATCGTGAACACACAAAGACGTACAATTCAACAGTCAAAAATCAAAGACAACACGATCAACAATCAAAAATCAAAGACAAAACAATCAACCACCTCAACAAAGGCCAAATATATCGTAACGTCAAGCAAAGGGCGATAATACCATCGGGTCAACAATAACAGTATGTTTCACAGCGTCAACACAAACAAACAAAATGTATCACAGCGTTGTCAATCAAGGACACAACATACCGATCATCTACAAACAATAACGTTGTATA
>NW_018480015.1:387713-407574 GCF_002113885.1 Mizuhopecten yessoensis | reverse complement strand
AATATCTGACTGTTAATAGCTGGGGTAGAAGGTTGTCAAATAATCAAAGAACGGCCGCTTTTTTTCATTTCAACACATGTTACTGATTAAATATGCAGTATACCATTGGATGGCATAACTTGAACTTGCAAAATTTTAAGATTTGACACTTTCAATGGCATCAAGATTGATGTGATATGGGGCCGAAAAGTCCTAAAATGTGATGATCCGAGAGAATAGCTGCTTTACAATACTAGTATCAAAGTGGTTTAAAATGATAATGAAGGGCGGGGACGTAAAGGGGATATAGGTATAAGTTTTGATATTTTGAAGTCTTATTGTCTAAATTATAACATGTAGGTTGTGTTAATATACATTTCTGGTGATACAAGGACACAACTCGCTTTCAAATAAATTCAATGTAAAACACTTCTTTTGAAAATAAAGAATACACATCAGCAAATAATATACTCTGTTGGTTAATCTCCAAGTGGTACTGTCCCAGTCTGTGTAGTTATCGGATACCTACTTATTAACAACTAACACACAAGAAACAGTTAACCTGTTTACTACTCTTGTACACTAACATAATTATTTACAAGCATTAATACATCTAACACAACGTGGGCTACTCACTCCGACGGATTACCTACCATATATGTAATGAAATAACATTTATCATCGTATTTAATAAACTAGACTCTGGCAATATTGAGAGAAAGAGCTAGACTCTGAAAATGTCTCCATAGAAGCGACTAGACTCTGTTAGTAATCACCCCTGGAGAAGCCATGACGAGACCATCTAAACTCCTGTGATACAAAAGAACCCGTATCCCAACACTAACATATAAATATATTGGAGATGTGGGGTAATCGGCAGTATTATCGGTAGCCATCTAAAAGGGTGGTCATAAATTATGCAGAATCCAATTATGTCTAAGTAGTTGTTATCAAAACATAAATAAAATAGCAGGAAAATATACAGCAAGGAAACATCTACACGTTGGCACAAAAAGAATAAAATCTATGTCTAATCCAGGTAATAATGTAACATCCTAAAAATAAGAACCGGGGTAATGACATCAAAGCGTTATAAAAAAACCACCGACCTTCATACCGCACAAAGAAAATAGAATATTCCACGGTGAGCTCATGATGGCGACCACAAAACTTATACATTGTCTCCATCAACCCGTATCTCTCTAGAACCAATGTTGTAAGTTAGCCCGTCAGCAGTTTCATCTTTATGATGGGTATAATGATATTCGGAGCAAGCCTTTGGGTACAAAATCATTTGCGACCTATACACCCTGTAGATTTTGAAGCAGGGATGAAACTGACAAGAAATTAGAGGAAATACTTATCGTGTATATTAGTAGTAAGCCGCCCAAGTTTGTCATGATGTAATTAAAGATAAAGGTAAGCGACCGATGTAAAAACAAGTTTGCAGTGTCCTTGATTTTGAGTTCAGGAAGGCATATACGATCGAAGTGGTAAATAAGTTCTTTTCTTTTGAAAAACAGTTTGAATATTTCTGAACGTGAACACGAATGACTAGGCATGATTTTTTGTAACAAACCTGATAAACACTTCAATAAATTCAGCCTCAAATTTGAACAAACGTTTTGACCTTAATAGAGCACATTGGGTTCCAATAAAATGGCCTTCTGTCTGCTGGGAAATCTTGCAACCGACTCAACAAAGATATTGTCGACCAGAAACTGAATTATTCTCATGATTTCATCTTAAATATATTTCATCTTCGCCTGTTTTTCACAAAATATGCTCAAAAATGTTCACAACCATACATTTGTATTGCCATTCGCCTTTCCTGTCGAAACGTATGTTTTTCATGGAAGGCACATCTTTTGAGTTCTGCAAATTCCATTTACATCAATAAGCATTTGGAGTATATAGTGGTGAAATACGACTGTAACCCTGATTTAATGTTACGAAGTTGGTAGCAAGAAGTTTCGATAATGGCTTGGTTTAGCAACTAAAAGGGGATTTTTGTGAATCATGGTATCAAATACAAACGAGGTAGGTCAGTATCCTTATCAGTAACCAATACTAGATTCTTGTTCAGAAGCATGATCAGCTAAAACACGAAAATGTATTGTCCTGTTTACTTGAGTGACCAATCAAGCCTATTGTTTTTTACAAGCATGAAGTGTAACGGTATTTGATCATGAAGACTAATGCTTTGTCTGACGACGCGTATGTACAGAATGTTGTTTTGTTTCCATTTTGGATTTGAAGATGCTAATTCGTTTTTTGGTGTTTTCAGCATATCCTCATTTTGCCAGTTGTCTTGCATAGTCTTAAACAAAACCTATACTATCTTGAAATTGACATTCAAATTGATAGTGTGAGTCTCGTGATACTTAACACCCTGTATGAAAAGCTTTCTTGGATAATATTTAGATCGCCAATTACTACGTATGCAGCTGGTGTAATCGTGGGAATGATTGAGGTGCTTTGTTAAGTTAGGTTGCAAGATTTTCCAGGATATTGATAGTATTCCCATGGAAACAAGGTTTGACCCTCTGCTGACCAACTTGTTCTTTTTGTATTCATATGAGGTTGAATTTAATTATGCACTTATACTGACTGGGAACAAACATCTTGTCAAGTCCTCCCCTTCACTTTAAGAAATATTAACGACATGTACCTTGAAAGAAGAACCTAACACACTGGCGATGCACCATTAAAACTTGGTAATAGATACAGTCAGTCGATAAAAGACTTATATTGCATCGTACAGTTGTTTCGTCCTTCTATGACTAGTCGGTATTGTTAGGGGCCAAAACATTGGAACTCCTGCTTTCAATTAACAAGAAATGTATTGCTGACGTCGATCGTAGATATCATACTGGACTTAATATCAGGGACACTGCATACTTTTCTACATACGCCAACTACCTCTATCTTCACCCACAACATGACTAACAGGGACGTCATGCTATCAAGCTGTTCGATAAGCTGGGCATTTTCCGGTCTTGAATTTTCCTTTTCTTTATAGCAACATCCATGCTCTCAAAACTGGGAAAACCACTCTTAGAGAATTCCAAGTCTATGATGTGGCTGTAATGGCTGACTTATTGGTTTGTTTCTCTGACAACTTACTCGTATTTTAAGTTAAATCCTGCTGTTCCATGGGTACGACATCTGTCTGATGCTCATTTTGACGTCTTCCAAATTTCTAGCAAGTTTAACTAACGTAGGAACGACTTCAGCAGTTTGTATTACTAAAACGTATTTGAATATATGAGGTGTGATCGCATTGTTGTACTGATGTGATGTTTGTGCATCACCCTCCGATTGTTTTAGACACCCTTTATACACGGTACAGTTCCATATCGCTAGCATTCCTTTCCACGTATACATTAGTTTCGTGTTGTGACCATCCCCTTATTACTTTTCTTCCATTTCGTTTTGATTCTTGTTCTGATTATCATTTTTTTTGTTTGATATGTCGGTTGTTATTATCCATGTCCCCCGTTTTAGTTACGACGGTTTACTACTCCAAGCCTTGGTGCAATGAATGGTTTTAAAGTATATACATATTAAATGTTAAATGGTAGATAATTAATAACAGACATATTCATTATAAGAGTTGAATGCTTAACTAGTATGTGTAAACCATCAGTCAATATGATATGATTATGAATATATATATATGTTTGTGTAAAAACTACGATGATAACGAAAACTATGTCTGTGATATTTCCATATGATAGTGTTGTAAAATGATATCAAATTATTTTCAATTATGCATCATACATAACATTTTTCTTAGACTGAATACAGAGAAATCTTCCGCATACTTCATTGTTTATTACGGCTATAGATAGGAGGCAATGTCTACATGTCTTGTCAACATTTACACATTAATGTTTTGTTCTTATTAAGTACGTGTCTAAAACTGTTCCTAATTGAATCAATTTCTGCAGTTCGTACAGCTTATTGCTATACGTATATTGACATTATGCACGCATTGTGTCGGCTATAGTTGATTTCTTACGTAAATTACCTCAGTGTTTCGATCATAACATGAACCGCTAGGCCAACGGAAAGTTTGAGTTATCTATTTATCACGTGAAATATTTGTTTAATCTTCAAGTTAACAAAGGTTAAAAATCCACTTTTATATTTCGTAAATCGATAGATCTACCAGGAGATGGATAAATCACGAACAGACGCATATCGATAGATACAACGTTATGACTAAACAATTGTACGAGTTGTCTCCCTCCAATCACTTCACAGTATTATTAAACATACCACTAATGGATCTTAAGTTGGCTCGATGATCATATGGTGCAGTAAAATTGTTTTCTTGCACTGTTTTTACTATATTGACTTTCAAAGTTTCCATGCTTTGTCTTTCAAGTTTTTATTTCATGTCAAAATTTGGTTTACTCCGAGGTGTCTGGTTCTATATACTCTACTATTGGACTATGGGGCAATACTGTTCTGGTCGCTAATCGTCTGTTCCGGTCATTTGTCGCCTTGTGCTGGTTGCTATCCGTCTGTTCTGGTTACTAGTCGTCTGTTCTGGTCATTTGTCGCCTTGTGCTGGTTGCTATCCGTCTGTTCTGGTCATTTGTCGTCTTGTGCTGGTTGCTATCCGTCTGTTCTGGTTACTAGTCGTCTGTTCTGGTCATTTGTCGCCTTGTGCTGGTTGCTATACATCTGTGTTTGGTTGCTAGATTCCGTTATGGTCCTAAGTCGTCTGTTCTTGTTGCTAGTCGTCTTGTGCTGGTTGTTATCAGTCTGTTTTGGTGGCTAGCTGTCCGTTTTGGTCCTAAGTCGTCTGTTCTTGTTTCTAGTCGTCTTGTGCTGGTTGCTAGCTTCCTGTTTTGGTTGCTAGTTGTCTGTTCTGGTTGCTAGCTGTCTGTTCTGGTTGCTAGTGGTCTGTTCTGGTTGCTAGCTGTCTGTTCTGGTTGCTAGCTGTCTGTTCTGGTTGCTAGTCTTCTGTTCTGGTGCTAGTCTTCTGTTCTTGTTGCTAGCTGTCTGTTCTGGTTGCTAGCTGTCTGTTCTTGTTGCTAGTTGTCTGTTCTGACAACGAGTAGTTTCCTCTGGTCGCTAGTTGTCTGATCTAGTCAGTAGTCGTTAGCGTAGGTCGCTAGTTGTATGATCTAGTCAGTAGTCGTTAGCGTAGGTCGCTAGTTGTCTGATCTAGTCAGAAATCGTTAGCGTAGGTCGCTAGTTGTCTGTTCTAGTCAGTAGTCGTCAGCGTAGGTCGCTAGTTGTCTGATCTAGTTAGTAGTCGTCAGCGTAGATCGCTAGTCGTCTGTTCTAGTCAGTAGTCGTCAGCGTAGGTCGCTAGTTGTCTGTTTTAGCCAGTAGTCGTCAGCGTAGGTCGCTAGTCGTCTGATCTAGTCAGTAGTCGTCAGCGTAGATCGCTAGTCGTCTGTTTTAGCCAGTAGTCGTCAGCGTAGATCGCTAGTCGTCTGTTCTGGTTGCTAGCCGTCTGTTCTTGTTGCTAAGTCGTATGTTCCCGTTACTAGCTGTCTGTTCTGGTTACTAGTTGTCTGATCTGGCCACTAGTAGTTTCCTCTGGTCGCTAATCGTCTGTTCTTGTTCAGTAGAAGCTGATTTTATAACACAAAACATTTAGTTTTTTACTTCTAGTACTTACTACTACTATAATGATCTATATTATTTGCAAATAAAATACAACGTACTTCCTTATGATATTTACTTCCCAAAAAATCGGTAAACATACTTTTTAATAAAACTAAACAGCCTTATTCTAGTAGTAATTCGTACTTTCCCCAAACCGTACAACAAAAGTCGTATACAAAATATACGACAACCTTTACTTGTAGTACTAGCTAGCCACACATGAATATTATCAATAAATATAACACGTCAACTTTTATATACCAAATGTCGTCACTAACTTATGATATTTACTACCCCCATTTCCTGCTACAATAGTTGTCAATAAAAGACATGTGAACATGTTTATAATATCATTCCTGTAATTTACGTGTATAACAATCAGTTGTCAATGAAACATAGGTCAATATATGTATAACATCAACCGTACAATCTACAACAACCAGTTGTCAAAACACGTCACATTTTTATGATATTCCATCTTCAATGTTTTACTTATGGTACTCTCTATCCGTGCAACAATAGTTGTAAATACAAAGAACATCTATGGAATTTACCTACTGTACAATATTGGTTTATGCTGTGCACATAAGAACATGTACGTACTACACATGTTCTATACAAAGACACATTTAATCTGATACATGTAACAATGCAGGGAAAACTGTACCAGAGGGAACATGCTCTGTTTGGCATTTCCCTTACACCTGTATATGTCATCTAGAGGAAGCACGTCTACATAAACAGCCATTACCACGTACACATATATAACTACACTTACATAGAATTACAATTACATCCTTAGTACTCGCATGTTTAACGAGCACATCATATTCTTAAAAGCTGTTCTGTGGTAGTTTAAGTAAACATTGACCTACCTACTGCATACGAACTGTGTACAGACAGTTTGGTTAACACGGGTAATACGTTACACACGGGAGTCATCAGATGTTATATTTCACACCAGGACTATGTTAATGGTAAGCACGAGCTAGGTATTTTACAAAGATGCCTTTAGCGAGATTAGTAAAACGGCTTAATTGTCAAACAAAATAGAAAGCCCAGATTATAAGTAGGTGATATATTCTACTTAAAACAGCGAATTACCTAAGATATAATGATTAACATATATCTACTAGGAAGCTGTAATTTAAACCAAAAATATAATGCAATAATCAATTTGTTTGTCTTTACTACAAAGTGGCACATATGGAAAGAAAAAAATAAGATAAAATTTGATGATAAATATAAACTTCACACAGCATATTTTGAAGTGTGTAAAACAAGAACCGAGGTTTACAATCAATGCAATTCAGAGCGTTAAAAGATATCAACAATTGGGGAATAAGTTACAAGCAATTTTTGTAAATTGAAATTGAAATCAATGTAAGAGAAATTGAGTAGAAAGAAAGAAAATGAGTAAGAGAAAAACTGACAGAGTGAGGAAGATGAGCGTACAAAATAGAAAGAGTCGGAGAATGAAGATGCTACATGTACTATGTACAGGGATTAGGCCAGGCCCCATCCTGGTATTCCCTATATTGTATTTGGGATAATAAACCATAAAATAGAAAACAAAATATATCTACTAAGGCTTATACCAAAAATGCATATATTCATTGCAGTGAAATATTACACAATGCTATTTTATTGCCCATGTGGAATGTTATGTTTTAAGTATGAACTATATTAGGTTAACTACAGTGAATAGATGGTTTTATTTGCTCTATTAAAATAGATCTTTCCATTCTACCTGCGTTCTATTTCTATTTGTTCTCGGTAATTCTTCACGGGTATGTTTTTTGCCCAATATTATTTAGTTGTTCCTTAAAACCACATTTTTGTGATCCATTGTAACTATATGTGATCGGTGAGTAAACAACGTAGGCATTATCATTAATCTTGGTCATTAACAACATTATACAGAGAAAAGTTATTAAATTATCTAACTTGTGCCGCAAAACAATGGTCAAACTCTATTAAAACAATTTCTCACAACAATTATTTTTGAATTCATATTTCATATTTATATATATAGTAATTTTTATCTTTTGCGAATTCCTTATGAGCAACAACTGTTGATGTTAGTTTATTTATATTCGAGATCATCATCATGACTAGTTATAACCTAGCCATTATCTTTTCAGTGTTGCCATACAAATGAAAACACAAAATACCCATTTAACCAATAATTGAATTCAGAAACCAATTAAAACCTTTTGGAATACAAATAAAAAAAAACACAATTTATTCTATTTTTGCACAGCGCACAACTCTTTTTTATTTGATTTGCCTAAATACCGAATAGTGAAGCTGTTGAACTGTAGATGTCTGCTATTCCATCCTTTACAAGACTTAAGTAGATTTACCCCCCTACTTGCGACATGTGATGGAGCCAACACATGTGTACGCTTTAAGTCAAACTGACATTTATAGAATTAGCAAGATAACAATAACAACATAATCATTAATTTCTATTTTTGATTCGAGAACGACAACTCAGCATGCACGCTGTGTTGAAGTGCTGTGCAATTTACGACCGCATTTCTTATCCAATATCCCGAGCTATTATGCTGTAGGTTTTAAATAAGAAAACCATCTCGTGTGAAATTAATGTTATTTGTGAAGAATTAGTTTCAGTAAGTGTCAGATGACGAGGGAGGCTAAATATTTAATAATGAATTCTGGTGCGCCCCAGGAAAATACGATAGTGTAGCAGTGCTGAGTCATTTGTTCAAAGTATTGCTAGCAGAAAGGAACAATCACAAAATCCTAACATTTTGAAATCATGCAAACTTAAAAACAATACTTTTTGTTAATATAACGCCATTATTTGATATTTTAATTCCAACACTCCTACTTTAAGTAAGAAATTTCCATATTTAGGGAATGTTGTCAATCAGAACAATTCGTTTACTTGACTTGAAGTTGTCCAGACTTTAGTCGACGGTAATCTCAAATCTATAGATTGATATAATGCTGAAAAATTAAATCTGGCAGTCGTGATTCAAACTTTAATAACTCTCTCATGTTATTCATCAGGAATGATAACTTTACAAAGAGAAGCTCAAGCGGTATACATCAGAATAATTGGATTTGTAAAAGAAAGAAATTAATTTCATCGAGATTTAATTTATGTAAATTGTTTGTGTACAGCTGATATATTTTCCTGTCATGTCATCATCAAGATTCTATTTTTTCTGTGCCGTTTTATATAGTAATGCAATACAACACTATATGGCTACCAATATAATTTTTAATCATTGAAATATAACATGATGACTTTTGTCGGATACTGTTGGATACGAGCTATACCATTAACCCTTTCATCACCATAGACCATAATGGACTCATCCATATCTGTTCATGGTAGAGTCTACTAAAGTTACATAGGATTGAAAGGGTTAAACTTGCAACTGGATAACTTTGCTCGGATCCAACAAGACATCAGTTATATTCACACGTTTCCTCAGAAACTACATGAAAACTACAGAAACATTGGCATGAGTATTGGGATAATAAGTGCAAAATACCCATTTTTTTTTTTATTGAGACTGCATCCAAGATGGCTGCCGGGGCCTCTAATTGGTCGAAATGTGGCCTACCAATTTCTCGGGAATTACAAAGAGCTAGATGATATTATTTAAAATGAATATGAGTATTGGTGGACATTGGTAAATATAAAAGAATTCCAATGTATCAGTAAAATAGCTTACAGTCGATGTGCTATATGCTTTCTTTAAAATAATAACATATCTAAATATCGTTACCGTTTGTTCATCTGTCATCATTAATATGTGCAAATGTCCATGTAGAGTGTGTCGTAATGTCCCATAGACGAGGGAAATTAGGATAGGCTTTTAGCTTGTTTTCCAATCCTCTTTATTCTGTATTTTTGGAGTTTGTTTAATGTGCAAAAATTGGTAATAAAATTAAGTTTAAACTAAAAGACCTGGCCTCTGATTGGTCAACATTCGGATATTTGACCAATTTCTACCTAATTTGGACTGTAGGTGTTTCATGTCGTTCCGAACAATATAGTGAGTTCCTTTAGCGACTTTCGCGACTTTGGGAGTCGTTTGGAGGATTTTGGGAGTCGTTTGATGGACTTTGGGAGACGTTTGGAGGACTTTGGGAGTCGTCTGGAGGACTTTGGGAGTCGTTTTGAGGACTTTGGGAATCATTTTGAGGACTTGTGTAGCGGTCGCCGTTACAATCACATGATTCACATGTGTGTGTAGTACGATATCGACACACACTAGATTTAGTGATCCATAATACAATGACTTTAAGCAAATACAGCTAGACACGTGTTATGATGTTTGTGTTGCACATTCTGTTTATTGTGTAGGCTTTAATTTGGATACTACTAAACTTCATATTTGTTAAGAATTGTAGGATTTAGATTGGAACTGTTAGACTCTAAATCCAGTATTGATATAACATGATCGTTTATTTGAATACTATCATATAAAAGGTCTAGTATATATGTGAAATATGATCATAGGTTTGGTTACTGCTTGATACTATAATTAGTATTTTCTATAACAGAGTTACGTTAGAGTGTTTTTTAGGAATACGTGTGTCAACTCTCACTCCTAAATATAGAAGCTATATCCTTTCTGGTAACCCTTGGTAACCCTTGGTAACCCTGTGGGTATATCTCATATCATTGGACATGAGTTTTCGTAATCCATTGATGTAGTGTCGGTGATTAAATTTCTGCGTTTAGTACTCACTTCTTACTACATACATATCTTAATATGTCGATTATAATTTCGTATTATGACATTTTGATTGTTTTCATGCATTTTCACAATTCCATATACCAATTTCTCTTCTCAAATTACAGCCTGATTTGAAGTTGTCTTGATAAGCCGTTTAAGCGTGAGGAGCTTGGCGACGTCGGGAAACATCATTCCGTGACATGACGTCCTACAATGGATGAAAAGGTGAATTTATACCAGGAATTATTCCGTTGTCCAAAAATATACTTTTGTATTCCCTGCAGATAAGTCCATCTTCGGGAGGATACACGGCGCTATTACACGGCTCGTCCGGGCTCTACCGAGTCCTTCCGCGGTATAAATCCCCACGTCACTTCATACCGTTTCCCTGCATCCCCGACACACGAGCAGATTGGGTCCTTGATCCGGAGACTTAACGCTAAGCCATCCCGCGCGTGACGCCATTGTTAATTGCGATTATTAGGAAAGGCTAATACAATTAGAACCCTAGAGAGTTGGAAGGGTCAGTTAGCCTTACTTTGTCTCTCGCTGACATTTCACTGGCGTTTACACTTGGAGTTGGCTCTAGTCGAATTTTAAAACGAATATTGTCATTTACCATCTTTGGTAAATTCGCTGAAATAAATTAGTTTGACACATTGTTTTAACGAAAACATGAACTTAACATGAAATATTTACAGAGTATGTCGCGCCACGGGTGATGTTCCTGACATTCATGACGGTCAATATGCAGCTATGTTTTTAACAAGAATAAGCAGCATCATGATCGAAAATAACATCAATGTCATATTTGCTAATTACGTCACCTCGGACGCTGATTACGTCACCTCCGGTATCAGTCTTGTCTAAACAATTAAGATATGATAATTTATGTTTCATCAACTCGATCCGACTGATATCGACAGACAGATGATCATATCTAAATTAACCTAATGCATGATCATTTTTTTTGTTAATTTACAGGACAATGGAATCGGTGTGTTTTTGTTGATTAGAACATATTCATGACGTCATTATTAAATTATCTTTTATGGACAGACACATCTCGATATCTTGACATTGATTTTTTAATTAACTCGGACAAAAATGTCTCAATTTATATAAAAAAAAGCTTCATTCACTTTTCCATTAGTATCTAAATCTTAAGAATAAGAATCAAACACATTAGAACCATTAATGGGAAGATTCATATCAATTTAAGACATTCTAGTTGGAATACAAGATACTATATACAATTAGTCTTACGTTCAGTTTAGCTTACTACACAAAATATTAACATGTTCCTATATCTGATCAGCTATCCAAAACCTGTCAGCCGATCACAAGCCCCTGGTGAGGAGAAGGATCGAAAGGGACCCATCTGACAGCCATCTTTGATAGCCGCCTACAGAGTTACATCTTACATCCCATCATACACTGAGGGGTCCAGGCGCGGCATTCCAATCAAGCAATCAATCGGTTATTTAATTCATACTAAATACTAAGTTTGTTTTTAACACAAGCAGGAATTGAAGCCCCTGTGCTTGACAAAGGAAACAGACGTTTTCGAAAGCTCAAAAATAAGTCTTCAATTCCTGTGTGTGTTCAAAGCAAAGCATTTATAATTCATATCAAATTGATGATTCTTATTCCGGATATTAATTCATACTATTTTTATGTTTCGATTTCCGTGGAGAAATTTTATCTAGACTTTGGATAAATTTTGAGACTAGAAAGAACAGTCTTTGTCTTTGTTGGAAATAATATCGACATTGATATGAGCTATTGTTAGACTTATAATATACAATATTTGAACATGATTATAATTGCAATTTCTATTAACACATATGCAACAATTAGCATGAAAAATTAAACTTGCACCATAATTTAATATAATATGAATAACAATTTCAATTATTATGATTTTTCTGTTACATTTCAACATATCTTTTATATCAGGTTTGTGATCTTTTACTTACATCTTTTTTTGTGACTCTAAAGAATTAATATTTGTAAATATACAATTAAAACAATGAATTTCTCTACACATTTGTCAAATGTCGAATACATCACGTTAATTCTATTTGTCATTAGTATTGTTATTCATTATATCTACATTAAAATCTCGTTCTCAGTAAAAGCGAATTATTTGTAGAACGGCTGGATTAATTGGGACACATTTTAATGAAAAGTACTGTACCTGTGGCTGGATAGTTGGAAAACCATATTAGGATATACACAAGGATCCTCTGCAGAATAATGAAGTGACTTTATAATCAATTACTTTGTAAATATTCGTCAACTACTTCACTTGTTATTATGTATCATGTGACTATTTCATCAATTATATTTTTAATTTATATTTCAGGTGAATTTACAATTTTGGAATATCTACAGTTAATGTGAATAGTGACGTAATTTATTGTAGAGGACACCCATGTATGAGACACGAACTATCGAGTGTTTATGTTATGTCGTGTGGTTAAATAGTATATTAGCGGTAGAACTTACATCCATAATGTTGGTAGGTACAAAATGGATTTTTCTTTGGATCATTGTTAATTATAGACAATAATTACGATAACTTGATTTAAATATTGGTGCGAGGAGAAAGGTATCTTTACAAAGGTATCGGAAATATTTTTTAAGAATTAATTGTTTAAAATTAGTTTTTACTTCATACAAAATAATATATTGTTTTTAATTTTAAGATATAACATATATTCGACAAACATCATTATTTGAAAACCACTCTTTCTTATGTAGGTTTGTAAAGTGGTGAATCTTAGGAATAATGAAATAAAATTATTTCAATCCAACTTATGAAGCTTCATATTTATTCAAGACATGTATGTTAGTAAACCCAATGCTATTTAACAATATTCTTATTTAGTTTAGTACAAAGAATGATACAATTTCAAATGGCATTTTTTTTGGAATGGTCTGTTAATATGTGTGTGTACTGTTAAGTTTATAGTCTAGTTTACTGGATTTTTTAAAACTAAATCGGACTAATTTAAGTTAATATTATATTCCCGCCTAATGTTGGTGTTCTCTTGTCACCGTTAAATAAATGGTATGCGGTCCTATTACGTGATGTTTGCTACAGACATATGGTATCATGAATATGTAGTGATATTTCCAGGTAACTCATAACTTTCAATGATTGTAATGTACACTATAGAGAGTGAAATGAAATCATATGATATCTTACTGCAGTGTTTACACCATCAATCATATTTCAATACTTAAGTGTGACTGAAGAATTCATTTAATACATGATTGGATGACTACTTGTGGAGAACAACTGTGGTCAGCACCATTCAAGTCATTTATAGATCGTAAAATCTCTCCCATTGATTCTGACACAAAATATATATTAATTAATCACAGAAATATGTAAATGTTTTCGGTGTTTATTTAATTTATTTTTCTTTGAATAAAACCTTTTAAAAACTACCTCTAAATGATAAAATCATCAGATACACAAAGAGGATTTTTATTTTGGAAAATAGAAAGAGATTTATCAAACACCTATAAACGATTACCATCCCTGTCTAGCGAGGGGCGGAATCCAATATATTTTTGTATAATTTTCTCTTTATCTCATTCTGTCGCCTCAGAGACACTAACAATAATGCTTTTCAAAACAAAGCCTCCTCACCTGAGATTCAGATCGACAGTTGTTTGACAGTCTTTATTAAGAATTGCCTCCTACCTGTATACACAGGTAAGATGATAGGGTATTATCATGATGAGAAATATCACATCACACCTGTGTCCGGAAGTACAAAACAGCCCGGAGTTGCTGACGATCAACTAAACAGAAATATACAATACGGTCCACCCGAGATGATCTCATAAATAACTGGTCTAAATAGATGTAGAAAGCTATCTAATATCACCTTATTAGTCATTGTCACATCCCTGTTAAGTAGTTTTAGAAAATGTTTATTTCAGATACAGGAGAAATATGAGATGTGGCGATTGTGTCCGAGTTCCAGTTATATGATAGTACGATCATCTAAGCTCATTTCCTATGTGGAACTCTTCAGGTCAAGCCTCTAGGGAAACTATTTCGTAATTGATGTTTCATACGTTTTATCGTCAGCTGTTACTCAGGATAACGATTAATTGACAAGAAACCTTATTTAAAATCAGCATCATGCTAGTAATAAAGTAACATATGTACACTTATATTATGGGTATTCGTGTACAATAATAAATATATACATGTACATTAATATCTGTTCCTTTAAATAAAATAAAATATATTTTGTTCAATTTTAATAGCAATAATCAGAAAAGAAAATGCCTCTTTTAATTGGAATCTGACAGCAAGCTTACAGCCCCCTTTATTTGGTCAGCTTCCATATTCATGATGATTGATTTGATAAATCAAATAACTCAAAAAAAAGTTGCTCATGAATACAATTATATATATCCGTAAGAAATGTATGTTACAAACAGGTAAACAGCAAAGTGGCTTCTTCAGTAGCGTGTTTCTCCGCAGTAGTTTTCAGGCCAATATCTTAATTAAGCGACAACTGTACCCATCTTTTTGAGAAATTGTCATAAGCTTCCTAAAACAACTGCTTTTCAGGTATTTAGAACTAAAAAAATGTCATTAACACTTATTCTTTTCAAAAAGGTGCGATTTAAGCAAACTATCTTGTAACTATGACCTATTGTAATACATTTATGCAATTCGATAACGAAGTTTTGATATATTGGGAAGTTTAGTTCAAAACAAACAGGGAAGGAGTCATAAATACAATCGGTCGATATTCATAAACGTCTCACGCATAAGTTTTATTCAATGAATTAATGAAAATGAATGAATGTATGAAAGAGAGCCTTCTTGCATGAGGACAATTATGTAAGGAGACTGAATCAAGAGGGTCCCAAACCTGGCAGTATTAAAAACAAATGTTGTGGGACAATAAAATTAATTGGAAAATAAATAAGTTTTATTCAATAATTAACTCTTTTGCATTTTTGCTTTTCATATTTACCTTTTACAACGAGCAACAGTCTCTACCTATCAAATAGCCTAAAGACAGATTCCTTTTTAACTTATTATTATTTGCAGTTTATATAAAATTTACATTTTTTTGTTATAATTTCTGAGAGTTTCTGTTCATTTTGATCATACGTCCCTTTTCTTGTCTTTCACATTCAATGCCCCCTTGCCAAAGCCATAGTTTTCACTTACCAGGTGGTATCGGTACGGAGACAAGGAGTCTGGGAGAGACAGATATCCATGGTGATGGATGGCCATGTTCTGTGACACAATACGTGTCAGACAAATTATATTTAATTTCATATCAAATTAAGAGTATGAGGATGAGTAGTGTATAATGCGTTTATATCATTGTGGCCTGAGGTGGTGGCTTTGGAGTCGTTGCAATGCAATCCTATAATAACAGTAATATGAGAAAGGATAAATTTCATTACAATAAAATTGGTTTCGGTAGTAACGTTTTATTTGCTAACACATTAAAATGTTTTGTCAACATATTTCGCATTTCTTTCTGGAATTTTATTGTATTTGTCATTCGATTCTACAATAAACTATTTAAGACCATTTTAAGGTGTTTCGAGTTTGCTATTTTTATTTTTTTAAAGTGACATTCTACCTCTGTGACGGGTATGTGATCTTTTGTTTATTTAAAGTGTGATTATTTTCTGCCTGAATTACGAATATGTTATTTTTTTTAATAAAATTTCCTTAGTTGTTTTTAAATGATTTATGTAAATTTAGGAAATGTTTTAGATTTCTTAGAACATTTTTGTTTATCATAAATATTCCGTTGGCAAACCAACCAACCCCCTCCCGAATGAAGTTTTTATTTCAAAGTTTAATGCAGAATTGCACCTAATTAGTTTCCATGATAGATAGATAGATATCCAGATAATTTCAAGATATCGAATGAAATATGGTAAACAATGTCAGGTAACCATTTTGAATGTTTTATGGTTCTTGACAAAAATGAAAGGTAAAGATACGACAACCGCCATATAAATCTAGGTCACATCCCATGATCAGAGGTCCTCAAAATGAGAACTTGGGTAGCGACAACGAAACCACTAACGTATTAGTTATACCCGTGGGTAGCATAGTGACAACGAAACCACAAGACGAATTAGCTCTACCCGAGGGCAGCAGTCCGATTTTATTCTGGCATTGTTAACAGAAAACGCTTGGTTTAAAAAAAATAAAGTATGTGTTGTAAACCAAAACACGTAAATTTGTAACATTACAAAGTATTTAATATGGCTAGTAACCGCTGCCTACCATTTTCCTGTATTGCTACCTTAAGTTCGGATTTTTCAGACACAGAAATTTCTTTTCTTCACAGTGATTATTCTACCGTGTTAATAATTTTAATAAGAAAAAACATTAACAAACATAAATCAAGTGCAAACATGCATGATATTAAACATTTGACTCAAGATTTACTGTTTTGATATTTTATTTCAATTTTTATTTCTCAGGTAAATTGGTAAATATTTGTCATCAACTGAGCAAACGTGTGAATTCTATAAATTATCATATCAATAAGAATTCAACAATAATTGTTTAATATCAAGAAGCATTCACGTCAAACATTCTAATGAAAAGGCCAGCATTATTCTAATAAGTCACATTATTCTAATGTGTCGTTACTGTGATGCTAACTGCCCGTGACTCTGTGTAGATGGTTGCACCTTTAAATACAGCACGTCAAAACGAATTCTGACCGACATTTGTTTTGTCTATCTAGGTCTCATCAGTGATGCTAGCGGTCAGAAATGTGGTAATCCTAATCTGTCTAACCTACTGTTATGATCAGGGTAGAAGTCATAAATCCAGATAAATTATAGCAGTGGATTTGATCAAACCACAAAGACTGGTCCTGTTAATGAGGGAGACATTAAATGCACAATGAAACCTCCTTAGCCTGTATTTGGTTTTTTCGTAAGAGTTCTGAATTTCCTTCAGGAAAAATAGTTCCGAAGTCATCTGTATCAGATTTTTACTCATTTAATATGAATAACATGAAAAATATATTTCAAATAGCGCGTTATTCGTTAGACTTTTCAAATTATTGAAAGACCTTCTCATATATGTTAAAAAAAAAATCCACCCGTACTAACTACATTATACTTTAAAGGACATTTCATTTATAAACACCACTACAATTTCTATTTCATATGATCATCTGTTTGTAGTCTGGTTACAGGGTTTTTAAGAAATGTATGAAGAAGTTTTAATATTTAATAGCATCAGCGTTATAAGAGAATTCCTAGATTAATCAAAGGCCGTGTAGGGTCGGTATTCACAAGAGTATTACCGTAACTTACCACGCCGTGTTGCTGTATTCTTATGCTGTATATGGGATATATATATCAACTAGCACTGATTGAACAACCTTGGCTAAAGGGAAATTGCTTAACTGATAGCCATTATCTATCTTCTCTGTCCTATAATACGGGCGTGTTGTGAAGACGTAACGATATTATGAGCAATTTATTACATTTTTGCCAGTGAAATGTAGGAATCTATCAACTTGAAAAAAACCTTATACTTTTCACACTTTGACAAATACCAAAAGTGATATTTTCAAAGTGTAAAAATATCACTTTTGGTATTGACTAATCATAACGGTATCTTCTATTCGCTGCATTCAAAGGCAACGATTTTTTGTTCAGATTCAAATGAAGTGAGGGAAGAATAAGTGGTTGTTATGGTAAATGTTTGGTACACACACTTAATAATTTACATAAATATACAATTAATAACATTTTTATAAGCAATCATACCAGAACATAGCAGAAAAAGTAGGAAAACATTGAATATCCCATTCAAAATGGCGCGCAGCCTTGTTGTCAAGAGTGAGGTCATTATAATACGGCGCTAATTATAACGCTTCTGATTCTCGCCCTTTTTTAATGCATTACATTTTTTTTATGTTTTATGCTTTAAAAATGTAATAAATAGAAAATATAATAGTGTCTTAAGAAATAACAAATATATTTCACTCGTGTGGTTGAAATTTGGATATTTTTCACTCATGTGCAAAATATCGAAATATTAGCCACAGCCGTGAAATATATTTGTTATTACTGAAGACACCATTAAAAATCCTCTATAGGTCTATACCTGTTGTTTGCGACTTTATCATCTATACATCCAAATCTCATTCCAAGATGATTCCCATTGACCAATAATTACGTATTCATTGCTTTGTACCCTTGAGGTTTTACGGCCGTCATCATGATACGATTTTATCCTGTGAGACGTCTGTGTCTACAATGTTCATTTTGTTTTAATTGGTAATGGTGTCAGATGTTCCTGTTTTTGGAAGCGAGCTGCTTGCGGTACAAGAAACATTTACTCTTTCATGGTATTAGGTTTTACCTCTGGGTTCTACGGAAGTTTGTTTTGTCGTTCCTTCGGTTTTGATCGGTTTCTTCTGTTCGGATTTTACATTTTGATGTGTTCATTTTTAAGCATTGAACTGACTTGCATGTACATTCACAGGCATTATGAATACCAAATGGACAAAGAAAATTCAACAGAGCGCAATAGCGCTTCCTGCTGTATTTGCCTTTGTCCAGTTGGCATTCAATATGAACGATAGCACACATTAAGCAATGTCTTAATTTTGAAATATTGATAAAGATTAGTTTCGGTATATTGGTAAAGAAAATGACCCAACTGCCACCCTTTGAGACTTCGGAAAGCCTAAACCCTCGTTACCATGGAGTCTGCAACGGTACACAATCACCATAACATTCTTAATTAAACCTTTCAGCGGGGTTCCTCTTTATTGATGTTAGTCTTATATCCTCTCTACGACTTGCTGTATAAATAACATTAAATAGCGTTGTAACGATGTCATTAACGATGAACATCAACTAATTTTATTCTAAATTTAAAACAGAACAGTATACTAGTATACCATAGATTCAACGAATCAAAACGAAAAGAAAAGGAGACATAAAAGCGCAGATAAACCCATTACGTAGCCCCATATTTGATTATAAAATGTCTTCATCGTAGATTAAAGTATCTTTGGTGGAGGACCATTGTTAAATAATTAATTGATCAACACTTTGCATTTATTCTAAAAACACTGATATTTGAAATATTAATTACAGACTCAAGATTAGTGTAGCATACGTATTATCAACTCCATTAGAAATTGCGGTTGATATGTTACTACTTAGAAAAGGAAAACTAACATTACAAAAAGGCATCACGCGTTTCATTTAGTTTGATAATGAGTGAAATGACCATTATTATCATAATGTAGGTAAAAAGTACCAAGTTATGGAGGTATGTCTGTATTATAGAGGTATTACACATTAACGTGAACTTTTATTCAGTATCCTATATATATACGGAAAAAAGATATCTTGTAACTTTAAACCTGATTTTCTATTGTACTTCATTCATATCAAGACATGTTTAGTGTAATTTACATATTTGGTGACCATCATACTAGCCTTGATTGTATGATAGACATCGTGGGGGGGGG